>NW_027509821.1:352500-448649 GCF_048541705.1 Temnothorax americanus
AATCGTATTATTTTGCAAACATACCTTATAATTTAAACAGAAAATAATATAATCATATATGAAATGATATGGTCATATAAGATTATATATGATCAGATCAGAATATTGCATCTTAAAGTATCCGATAGATGGCATTTGATGTGATCTGTTTCTCGTATTTAAAATTTGACAAACAGTGTTATAAGAACGGCATCAAAAAGACACGACACTGTCTCGCGCTATTTTCGCGCGACGCTGTCTCGGAGCAACACAATTTTTGTATCAGTTATATCGTGAAGTCCACTCTTATAATAAAGTGGCACGCTTAAAAAATAAAATTTGAAAATATATTTTTCAAAAACTTATTTAAATATGTATATTTTTATATATAATCTTATATAATCATATATGACCATATAAACTCTTATCAGTCCAAAATTCATATATAATAAGATAGCTTCTTAGATGAGCATATAACACACTATAAGAGATATTTTTTATATGTCCTTATATGATTATATATGACCATATAAGATCTCATCTGGCCAAAATTCATATATGAGCATATAAGACCGCTTCTTATATGAACATATAAGACATTATAAGGGTTTTTTTTTCCGGGAACACTTTTCAAAAATGCTATTTCTTTACAGATACAATTGTAAATCCAAAGTGTGTCTCACAGAAAAATGATATTTTAACCACATAATTGATTAATTTTGAATTTTATGAAAATATTTAAGACTTAATATGGAGCCCGATTCCTGAATTAATTTTCAAGATAAACGTGTGTGTAAATTCCGTTTTTGCAAAATATTTACACGTTGATTGTGATGGCTAAAAGCCATGCGATAGCCAATCAACTTGCAATTTTTCTGTAAGAGAGGCGCATACGTTTTTCTTGCATATGAATTCAAGAATTGAGCCTCATATTAAATCATAAATATTTTAATAAAAGAGTGATGACAAATTCGCCCATTTTTTGGGTCTCGTACTTCAAACTTTTTTCATGGCAAATAGTACTATTAGATAAAATATTAATCACAGTAAAATTTCAAGATGAGCATAGGTACGGTTCCGGAGATACAAGGGGGTGAAAGTGATGATTTCCAGTCAGGGTGTATTGCACAAGGAATAATGCGTGGCTGAAGTTCACGTATTATTGAGGATAACACGTGTGTTATATTGCATTCATATTGTTAAGTAGGAAATTACAACTAACCTGTACGTTACATGTTGCACTGTGTTTGGGACCTCAATATGTGAGAGGCAACGGGACTCACAGAAAAAAAGCAGCCCGATCCGTGAGAGGCGGTGTCAAGTTTCACTTCAACTCCATCTATCTCGGAGAATTTTTATGCTAGACGAAAAATAAAATCATATTTGAATCCGGCGTAAAAAAATCCATAAGAAACAATATATTTCACTTTGTTATGTATATTTTATTCCTTAGATGGACACTTGAAAAGTTTCGTGTACTTTCATGGATTATGAGAAACCATCACTTTCACCCTTTTATATCTCCGAAACCGTGCCTATGCTCATTTTAAAATTTCTCTGGGATTAATGCCTCATCATATGGTACTATTTGGTATAAAAAAAGTTTGAAATTTGAAATCCAAAAATGGGCGTAAAAAAAATCTGTTTGTCACCACTCTTCAAAATTAATCAATTATGTGGTTCTTTGATCTCGAAATGTTCAGAAGAAATATTAAAAAATGCTCGGAAATACTCAAAAAAGCCGGGCCTAGGGGGATAAGCACGTAAAAGTTGCCCCCGCACGTATCAAGTCTAGAATGGCATTATAGATTGGCATCTATGTGACTAAAAAATCCTGTAAGTGCCATCCTTGAAATTTCATTTTTGTCTGAGTTATGGAGAGAGAAAGTAAAATAAAAAAACTAATTTTTCTCGTAAACGGTTCAACCGATTTTGATAAAAAAAATATATGTTATGAACATCAATGAGATTATTTTAAGAAAAAATTTAAAAAAAATGACAGAGTACGGGGGTAAAAAAATATTTAAATTTTTCAAACAATTTTTTTTAGGTTATGTTTCAACGATACACCAATTTTTTCCAAAAAAAATTTTAAAATGGCTGCATTAACATATATTTTTTCCAAATTTTTTATGGAGGTACTTTATGGCGAAAAATAATGAAAATCATGCATGGAGCACGGCACCACACTTTCACAGCACACGTACATCAAACTCGACTAAACGGTTGACACTATATTAAACTAATTTTAATCTGTGATCATTTGTCACCTTTGGCAACCTCCCAAATCCGCTATTCTTTCGTTTTCAACTCTCTAAGGTTTACGACAGAGAGACGATCGTTTTATTCTGAAAATCAACTTCAGCCGTGAATTTTGCTTCCTGCTTACATGAAACAGGTTAGAAGAGCTTAATAGCTTTTAATGAAAATCTTTCGTTATTTCATTATTCTTCTTGAAAACTGATTGATGTGTATTTGCGACGCATAGTAACTGCTAACAGTTAACGTATGCCAGAAGTACGTAATGCCAGCTTTTGTTTTTTGGTAATCATTTGTTTCTCTGATGAGTACTGCGCAGGTCCGGTCTCAAAAATCCGCTATTTGCTTGTTTTTAACTCTCTAAGATTTGTGACAAAGAGCCGAGCGTTTTATTCTGAAACAACTTCAGCCGTGACTGCTTCACCGTGACTATTTTGTTGTAGACATTTTCTTCTAATTTTTCATGAAAATAGAAATTTATTTCTTTCTTTGATTAATCGTGTATTTGCTCCTTTATTATTCGCACTGCTTGTCTCTTAACCTTAACGCTTTTGTTTCCTGAACCTTTCGTTTTATGTTCAACGCTTTTATTTTCAGACTCAGCATATTTTTTGGTATACTTCTTTTTATAAATGGAAAGTCGACATTTTGTACATAAAATGTCATTAACAACTATTATTTGCTGTAAAAAATATAAATGAAGAAAAATCACTGGCTTTTTATTTACATTTTTTACAATTTTTTTTTTATCACAGACAATTACTTTTTACTTTTTTTAAAAGTGTGTCACAACGGCATACTTCAAGTTTATCATTGCCGTTCTAGGCATTCTCAAATAAAGAAACAGAAGCGTTAAGAGACAAGCAGTGCGAATAATCAAAAGAGTAAATACAATT
The DNA here is from genome assembly GCF_048541705.1 of Temnothorax americanus. Taxonomy (NCBI): domain Eukaryota; kingdom Metazoa; phylum Arthropoda; class Insecta; order Hymenoptera; family Formicidae; genus Temnothorax; species Temnothorax americanus. Next base: position 355,635 of record NW_027509821.1, read on the forward strand.
TGGGTAACTCCAGTATATACGCTGCAGAAAAACTTAATTTATCTGCTACTATTTACTATGTTTAAGACAAATGAGTTATATCAATAAGAATTTTATATATACTGTCTATTACTATAAAAAAATTAGAAATATGAAATATTTATGTAAGTCACTTTGTAAGGAACTTAAATGGAGCGAGGTTCGGTTCAAGAATCAGCACGCAAGATGCAGTAATCAACTGTAATATTAATGATGTGTACACATTAGCGAAGGCCTGAGAAATTACAGTAAACGAGTAAACTTAAAACTAACCTGAATCAATACAATTGCCGATAGCAAGCCTTTATCTACCTCCGTACGATAACATCAATGCTCTCAGCTCGGAGTCTTGTTACGTACTGGCTCTCACGCACGAGTCGACCAGCGGCGACAAAGCCAAGCTTGATAACTTACAAGCTTACATCCCCCCTTTTAAGACCGAGGGTACACTCCATCGGAATGGGGAACCAGCTTGCTAGCATGAAAAATATTTGACTCATTTTTTCTAAATCTACTATCTAACAAAAACATTACATCAGAAATTTTATCTTTAATTTTAAAAGGACCTGCTCTAATTGGATCTATTTTATCTTTGTTCAATTTATTAACGCTTTGTACATAGACTAAATCTCCTACTTTATAATCTATCCGTTTTACATTCTTATCGTAATATTCCTTATTCTGATTGTGAATTTCTTTAGAATTTCTAAAAGCTATTTTTCTATTGTTGACTAAATTTGTCAAATTATTATCGTTTACTTCATCGGGTAAAAATGAATAGTTTAGTCCTGTCAGCAGATAATTAGGGGTGAATCTGGTCGAACTGTGAATTGTGTTGTAATCTTTTACACATTCCTCTGCTACCTGAGGCCATGATTTATTTTTATTCTCATGAATTTTACATCGTATTCTGTTTACCAAAGTCTGATTTGTCCTTTCGTTTAGTCCATTAGAAAACGAACAATCCACTGCTGTAAAAACCAATGCTACTTTCTGTTTATTTAAATATTGCTTAAACTGTGCCGAGTTTATACCAGGATACTGATCTGATAAAACTAATTTAATACTCCCATCTTTTTCTACTTTCTTAATTAATTTTATGAAATCCTTTGCCACTTGAGTCTTTGAAGTTATTATGTAAACGAATCTTGTGAAATGATCCACCGCCAAATGTAAATATTTTTTTGTACTTTTGTTGCCTTTGAAACCTCCTATTGTGTCTATAGACACTATTTCGAGAGGTTCCTTTGCTGGACCGAGTTGAGACAACGGTGCTTTAAAGCAGCCTATTCTTGATTTGTTTTTAATGCAAGTTTCACAAGATCTGCAAGTCAATCTTATGTGTTTATACATATTTTTAAAATAAAATTTTTGACCAAAAGTTAAAATTAAATGTTTTGTGCCTATATGACCCTGATCAACATGTATATCCGTAATGAGCGACTTTCCAAATTCTTCAGTGATCCATATTTTCTCTCTATTATTTAAAATTTTATAAATTATATCATCTTTAATAATGCATTTATCATCGGTCTTTAACAATTTCTGATTTTCTTTGATATCATTCAATTTCAATAAATTTGAAGTTTTAATCACGGAATCATTATCTGTATCCTCGTGTGATTCCAAAACCGGATTTCTAGACAAACAATCAGCCTCAATATTGTCTTTAACCGGATTATATACAATTTCGAAATCAAAATGTGAAATATAATTCAAAATCTGCACTAGTTCCATATCATTACTTTTTTTTATATTGAAATTTTCTAGGGGTCTGTGGTCTGTAAATACCAAGAACTTTTTCCCCAACAATTGAAATTGCCAATATAAAATGGCTTCTTTAATGGCTAAACATTCTATAAAAATGGCTTTCTTCTTTTTCTGAGCCTCTGTCAACTTTCTAGAGAAGAAAAACACCGACTTCAAGGAATTATCTTCCTGTGGCTGCTTCAATATTGCTCCAACTCCTTCAATACTTGCATCAGTGAAAATAAATATTGGAGCCTCTGGATCAAAAATTGCCAAAGCGGGAACTGTACACAAATATTCTTTTGTCGAATTAAAACTGTTCCTACACTCTTCAGACCAATCGAAAGTACCTTATTTCTTAACAAATTTCTCAAAGGATCCAGTAAGACAACATGATTTGGTATAAACTTCAAATAAAAATTAATCTTACCTAAAAATTGTCTAACTTGTGTTTTTGTTTTGGGTGTGGGAAACTTCTTAATGGCCACTAAATTATCATTTATTGGTTTAATCCTATTGCTTCCAATTTCGTGTCCCAGATATGTTATCCTTTCTTGGGCGAACTTACATTTATTTTTATTCAATTTAAAACCTTGTTCATATAGTGCTTGCAGTACTTGCTCTACATGGTATACATGCTCTTCGTAAGTCTTAGAGAACACCAATATATCGTCTATATAATTTACTGCGTAAGCATCTAACTTGTTTTTTCTTATCACACCTGCTAAAACTCTTTGAAAAATAGCAGGAGCAGACTTCAAACCAAAGGGTAAACATTTCCACTGCCAGTGTCCGTGATGCGTCACAAAAGCCAACTTATATCTATCCTTTGCACGCACCGGAATCGACCAAAACGCCGAATTCACATCCAATTTTGTAAAGAACTTACAATTTCTGGCGCGTATAGTAAGATCATCTATCCTTGGAAAGGGCTGACTTTCTGGCACTACAATTTTGTTTAACTCTTTAAAATCAATACACAGGCGTGATCTTTTTCCTTCTTCTCTCTTGAAAACCATGGTTACAGGGGCTGCATAAGGACTGCTTGACTCTTCTATTAAGCCTGCATTTAACAAATCTTCTACTTGTTTCTCTATTTCTAATTTATCTTGAAATGAGCATCTATAAGGTTTCTTTGAAATATATCTATTTTCTGTCAGTTTCACTGTGGCTTCATAATCCTTTACTGTTCCTATATCAAACTTTGATTTGGCAAAGATTATTTCCTTTTTTTTATAATATTCTCCATTCTATTAGTACTTATTTCATTAATGTTATTTTGCTTATCTAAATTTTTTTTTCTTGTTTCTGTGATATAATCAAATTTTCATCTTGACAGAGCTTGAATTTTTTTATTAAGTCTAATCCTAATAGAAATTCACAATCAAAGCCTTCCTTAACAATGAAAAACTGAAAATCCTCTTCTAAGTTACAAATTTTAATACCTATTAATTGTTTAATATTTCTTTTATCATTCAAAAATGTACTATTAACTAGAGAAACATTGGATCCGGAGTCATATAATAAGCCAGTTGCTGGGCAACCATTTGCAAAAATCTTAATTTTAATAAGTGGGAGGACTATTCGTTTTTTGTCTCCTCATAACTTGCTACTACTTCCTGTATTTCATTATTATTTGTAACCTTGATATTTTCGTTTTTAAAATTTTTAATTTGCCTATCTTTATTACGGCATGCACTTTCTGGGTGAAATCTATTTTTGAAACCTAACCTATCACAAATGCTACACGGTCTTTTTTCATTTAGAGTTCTTTTGTTTACATTATCATTTTTCGATTCGTTAATCTTACCAAATTGTTTTAATTTTGACATTAAATTTTCTATATTTATAATAGATTTTCTATCTAACTTATTTTGGATAAAATTTGGTAAGCTAATTACAATCATGTTAATTTGTGTGTTTATAGACAAGCTATCATCCGCTTCTAACAATAATCTTCTTTTCTTCAATGCATATTCTAATAGCGAGCCGTTATAAAACTTAAAGTTATAAGCATACGTTATATCTGTCCAGGATTGTGCAGAGAAGGTATCAATAAAGGCGTTATTCCACGCCTCCCAATTTAGCAAGGAGTTCTGTTTGACAAATACATTATACCAATCTAATGCAGATTTCTCTAAAAACAATCTTAATACTTCCGCGTATTTATTTTGGGCAATCCCCACTCTGTTACATTCCTGCCCAAATAAATTAATCCAAACACTAGCATTTGTATTTTCACCGTTGAATTTTTCGATCACTATATCCTTTATCAGAGAGCTTGTTTTCCTTTCGAATGTTATTGCTGACTCTCTGCTTACATTTGACTCTTGCTCTGAGGTGACCTCTTCCAGATATTCGTCATGCAGCACAACATTCCCTTCCGTGTCCAGATAAATATTCTCAAGTTCCTTAGATAGAGTCAGTACGACATTGCGAAATTTATTGCGAGCCTTTAAGCTTTTAACGACATTTTTCACAATTGGAATTTCAAAAAGCTGTTTATGTTGAGCACTAGTCTGCTTATCTGCTGGGAACAAAAAATTTTCCTCTTGGCCAAGCAGCTGAATTCTTTTCACTTTAACTACGGTGCTTCTCGCATCTGCACCAGCCTCCGAGACAAAATAAAACTTTGCTTTATTCTCCATTGTATTGATTTGTAAGTCACTTTGTAAGGAACTTAAATGGAGCGAGGTTCGGTTCAAGAATCAGCACGCAAGATGCAGTAATCAACTGTAATATTAATGATGTGTACACATTAGCGAAGGCCTGAGAAATTACAGTAAACGAGTAAACTTAAAACTAACCTGAATCAATACAATTGCTGATAGCAAGCCTTTATCTACCTCCGTACGATAACATCAATGCTCTCAGCTCGGAGTCTTGTTACGTACTGGCTCTCACGCACGAGTCGACCAGCGGCGACAAAGCCAAGCTTGATAACTTACAAGCTTACATTTATTCTTTGTATTTAACAAAAAAACTTTTAGAGACTTGCATTTTTGCCATATATCCCATAGGGGTGGGATAAATAATATTTATAGGTGGAATATACGCTTTACAAAAAATTACAAGTAATGTTTAAAAATGAGGCAATACAATGATTGGTAATTGCATTAAAGGTTACCCTGGCGGAAAAAATTTCTATAAATAATTACAAAATTTTACTAAAAATAGAAACTTTTACATTTTTGTAAAAATATTTATTTTTTTGTAGAAATAGTTATTTTTTTGTAAAAATATATACGAAATAGTACCATAAATTACAATGTTTTTAAATTTGTTCAGGATTCCCGCAATCTATTGTTGTAAAAACTTGCATCTAACCGTTACATATACTGCGATCTACGCTTTTTTTGTTTCTTGCGCAAAATTAGCTATAAGTTCGGAAACGCCGGAAGGAGCCAATCCGAGCCGAAAAACAAGCGCGCGTCAGCACCACCACGCGGCCCGCCCGATAGCCGGCCTCCCTTCCAACGAACCCGCCGCGCCGAGGTATATAAGCCAGCGCTCCGACAGGAGCCGGCACTTCGTCTTATCTTCAGCTTTCCGCTGCCTTCGACAAAGCCAAACCCAATCCAATATCCCAGGGAACACACAAAACGAGGTCCGGTGCTCCGAGTCTTGACTGAGGGCTCTCAGGTGTTCCCGAACTCCAGCTTACCAACCCCGACGACCACGATCCCGCGGGATCGAGCACGCTCGGTCTCGTAGCGAGGCTCTCGCTGTCGTGGCTCCGGGGCTTCGCCTCCTGCCTTATATATCTACCGCGTCTCGGTAGGCATCATACGTACGACCGCGTTTCGCAACTCCGTCACATCGCGGCTATTGCATCCGCGATACCGTCTCTCGTTTCTACAGCGTTTCTGCGCGCACTTTATGTAAAACCGCGCTTCAAGGTTCGTCACCGCGCGCCGAGTGCATTTCGCACTACTTTTGTCTGTACATCTCGCGGTTCGTCATTTATAGTTATTATACCGAATAAAGTTTATATATATTATAAGTCAATTGCTGTTTTTGAGCCTTCCACTCGACTTCCTGACCTGGCGATTGAGTCCGCGTTCAGTTAAACCCTCGGTCGTTTCATAGTCGAAAAGCTTAGCGGAGCCGCTCGATATATCTCGCGTTCTTGCGGAACGGATTCGGCAACTCGTTCGGCGCGTTTATTGCGCGCCCGAACATAAAATTGGTCCTTCGAGCCGGATCGAGATATTCAGTGCAGCCCTTCAGCCGTTAACATGATTCCCGTGCCGGAAGTCTCAGCCACCATCAACGACCTCCTGGTTCAACAGCAGGCGTTGATGCATTCCATCACTCGAGCGCTCGATAACTTCAAAAAACTCGGAAGGAATAACTACACTGTCGCAAAGGTCTGAGCGCAAATAGCCAGCTCCAAAGAAGTCTGGACGCAATGCCTTCGCGTGCACTCGGCCCTCTTGCAAGTTATTCCGGAGGCGAAAAGGAGCACGTTTGACTTCTTTCAAAACGAGCTGTTCGATCAGGCTGAGAACATCCACTTGACGACGTTGGATTACATGGCCGAGTGTCTGGAGGCACTCACGCCGACGCCGCCGCCCCTGACAGCGAACCAGGCTCCGGGCGCCGCGTGCTGTCATAGGCCGTCTGCCTCCTTATTCTCACTGGCGCATCTGCCGCCCATCAACATTCCGCCGTTCTCAGGGAAATATGAAGAATGGGAGACGTTCCGCGATCGCTTTACGTCCCTTATTATGAAAAATCCCGACCTTTCTGCATTTGCGCGAATGCATTTTCTCTCATCGAGCCTTGCCGGGCGGGCGCTTGAATCTATTCGAAGCATCCCAGTAACCGCGGATAACTTTGAACTTGCGTGGAAGGCCCTTGAGTCGAGGTACGAAAATAAGCGCCGATTAGTCGAGATGCATGTGTCCGCGTTATATAATTTGCCAAGCGTTTTCCGCGAATCAGCGAGCGAACTCAGCGAGCTACGGGAGAAAGCAAATCGCGCAATCACGTCGCTGAAAAATTTAGATTGATCCGAATCCGACATTCTCAGCGACATGCTTATGTATAGCGTCACGCAAAAGCTTGATCCCGCCACTCGGAAAGTGTGGAAACTAAAGGGTGGAGATGACGCGCGAATCCCAACAGTCAGCGAACTCGATCGATTTCTCGATTCTCGTGCTCGCGCGCTCGAAGAATTGCATCCCGCGAATGTAGATAAACAAGCTCGCGCGCAGAAGGCGATCAACGCTACAGCATCAGGAGCTTCTTCAATTTTGTGTCCGCTTTGTAAAGCATCTCACTTTCTACACAAATGTCAAGTCTTTCTGAAGAAGAATGAAGAATCCAAGTCAACGATTAGAAGCAGTGAAAAAGGCAAATCGCTGTGTAAATTGCCTAAGCGACAAACACGCCGTATAATTATGTCAAAGCAAATATTCGTGCCGCACATGTCGCAAAAGGCATCATTTAATGTTGCACGTCGACTCGAACACTTCTACCGCGAAAGATACTCCTGCCGCGGAAAATACTTCTGTCGCGACCGCGTCGATCCACGATGCCGCGCCCATCACGACATTATTATCGAGCGCGAAAGTGTCGTCGATGCCTCCCGTGTTTCTCGCGACGGCAAGGGTAAGAGTCGGGTTCCCGTCCGAATCTCCGAACGGTCGTACTCGCGTCGTTCGAGCGCTTCTCGATCAAGGATCGGAGATGACCTTTATTACCGAACGATTGAGGCAAGGCTTAAGATTGCGTCGCGTTAGAATGCCAGTCTCGATCTCCGCTATCGGAGGCGTCGATAATCCGGCGTATCGACGCCGGAACATGTCGATACGCGGCCGAAATTCAGATCTCGCCGATCGGCCAAACTTCTCTCGCGTTCAAGACCACTGCGTCCGTCATGACAAGTTTAACGAAATACATTCCGTCGCCCGTAACGTCGCCCGTCCAATGGAGCCATGTAGCCGATCTTGCGCTCGCGGATCCGGATCCTACGAACTCGGACCCCATTGACATACTTATAGGTGCCGATCTGTACGGCAATTTGCTGCTCGACGGCATTCGAAAGGACTCCCACGGTTAACTCCTCGCGCAGAATACCGTTCTCGGTTAGGTGCTGTCCGGCCCCGCGGCTGACCCACAAGCGCGTCCTCGAACAGTCACGGCTCAGCACTGTTCTAATAACCCGTCTCTCGACAAAGAATTCCGACGCTTCTGGGAAATCGAAGAGATCCCTCGCGCCATTCCACTAAGTCCGGAGGAGCAACAGTGCAAAGATCACTTCCTCGCCACTCATTGGCGCCGCTCCGACGGACGATACGTGATTCGCTTTCCTTTCAAAACCGGCCCCCCAATCGAAATCGGTAACTCTTATCACTCAGCCGAGCGACAATTGGGAGGTCTTGAACGCAGGTTAAACGCCGATGAGAGATTAGCGACGGAATACCGCGCCTTTATTGAGGAGTACGAGCAACTCGGGCATATGAAGCGTGTACCGCACGACGCAGACACGTCATCTCAGTACGTTTACATTCCGCATCATCCTGTGATTCGCAAAAGTAGCACCACCACTCGGTTACGGGTCGTTTTTAATGCGTCGAATCCGACGAGCAACGGCACGTCGCTGAATGACCACTTGCTAACCGGGCAAAAGTTGCAGACCGACTTAGCTGCAATTCTACTAAGATGGATGCTACCTCGATACGTGTACTCCGCCGACATTACAAAAATGTATCGTCAAATCGAAATTGATCCTCGTGACGTCAACTATCAGCGAATACTATGGTTCGATCGCGAATCTCGAACCATCATCGCGTTCATTCTGTTAGTCCTAACGTACGGAACGGTTAACGCTCCTCATGATGCGCTTCGCGTTCTGGAACAACTAGTTCGGGACGAGGGAGGCTCATTTCCGTTGGCGGTTCCGGTGATTCGAAATAGCCGGTATATAGACGACTTTCTCTTCGGGGCGGACGACATACTGCTACTTCGTCAGACGTGCGATCAAGTATGCGCGTTACTGAGTCGGGGGCAGTTCGAATTACGTAAGTGGGCGAGCAACTCTCCGCAACTTCTGGCCGACATTGACGTCGAAAATCACGGATTAGCGTGTTTGAAAACATTGCAGGCCGATGAGCAACTGAAAGTGCTCGGAATAAGCTGAAGCCTGCCCTCGACGTTTTCCAATTCGACGTTTCGCTCCCTCATTCCATTCCAAAGACCAAAAGATCCATTCTATCTTTGGTAGCAAAAATCTTTGACCCGCTAGGGTGGGTCACGCCCGTGACAATAAACGCAAAGATCTTTCTGCAACAACTCTGGCAAGCAAAAGTGGAATGGGACGAGGCCATCGCGGACGACCTTCTCGCGCAGTGGAAGACGATTCACGCATTCCTGGCGACGATCAATGGTCTTCACGTAGACCGGTGGGTACGATATGGTTCCGACACGGCAAACTGCAAACTTCACGGCTTCTGCGACACCTCCACCACCGCGTTCGCGGCCGCAGTTTATATTCGCGTCACCTCCGTTACAGGCGAGACCACTTCCAAGCTGCTCATCGCCAAGTCAAAGGTCGCTCCTATCAAATCCTTAAGTATTCCTTGCTTGGAATTATCTGCTGCCGTTCTATTGGCTCGGCTATTAAAATTCGTGCGATCATCGCTACAACTAACTACCATACCTTGCTTCTGCTGGACGGACGCTCTCGTCGTGCTAGCATGGGTGACTCAACACCCTTCAAAGTGGAAAACTTTTGTTGCTAATCGCATCTCAGAGATACAATCCCGCGTCCCGTTCGCCACTTGGAGACACGTGCCAAGCGAAGACAATCCGGCCGACTGCGCTTCTCGCGGCATTCTCGGATGTCATCTCGCGTCCCACCATTTGTGATGGCAGGGGCCTTTGTGGCTGAGACGTCCTACGATTGAGTGGCCCGCTCAACGCAAACCGTCGTCTCACGATACAACGCTCGAGCAGAATCCGCGCATTACCAGGCACATAGTAAAACCGGTCAAAAAGTGGGATTTAGCGGCGTGATACTCGTCGTGGCCGAAATTAATTCGAGTCACCGCTTATATCCTTCGGTTCGCATCTCGAACTCGCCGTATCGAAACTAACGTCAACGAGGCGAGTCCACTTGCTCTCTCCGCAGATGAGTGCCGATCGGCACGAGACTTTTGGCTTAGACGAATCCAAGAGGAAGAGTTTCCCGGTGAACGAGAAGCGCTCTTGAGCCAAAAGACGATCTCGTCAAAAAATGCACTCATATCGCTCAATCCCTTTATCGGGGAAGATTAATTAATTCGAGTAGACGGGCGGTTAGCCTACGCTCCGTTACCACTAACCGCGAAACACCCCATCATCCTCTCCTCTCACCCTCTAGTCTCCTTACCAGTCCAGCACGCGCATATAAGGTCGCTTCACGCCGGCACGCAGCTCACACTCGCTACATTACGCCGGGACGTGTAAATTTTGCGCGCGCAAAATATAGTAAAGGCCGTAATTCACCGATGCGTAACATGCGCCCGCGAAAAGGCGGCAATTCCCACTCCGATAATGGGACAACTGCCTCACGTGAGAGTCTCCCTTTCTGCGCGCGCGTTTCAGCATTGCGGTTTGGATTACGCGGGCCCGATGCGTGTGCGCCCGATGTCCGGGCGCGGAGTCTCATTCCATAAAGCGTATATCGCAATCTTCATTTGCGTGGCCACGCGCGCCGTGCACCTCAAGATAGTAGACGGCTACTCGACTCCCGCATTTTTAGGAGCACATTCGCGTTTCTGCGCCCGACGAAGCCTCCCCGCGTCGATCTACTCCGACAAAGGAACAACGTTCATCGGCGCGGACCGCGAAATTCAAGAAGCGTTTCGCGCGGCCCTGCGCGATCCGAACTTCTTAAATCGAACCGCCTCTGATCAAGTTACGTGGCACTTCATACCTCCAGCAGCCCCGCATTTCGGCGGGCTATGGGAAGCCGGAGTTCAAAGCGTAAAGCACTACCTTCGAAGAGTAGTGGGGGCTCACACCCTCACGTTCGAGGAATTCGCGACACTCCTGTGCAACATAGAAGCCTGTCTAAACTCCAGGCCGCTCGCCCCGCTCACCGATTCCGCTGACGAATATGAGGCGCTCACTCCCGGTCATTTCTTGATAGGCGCCGCGTTAAAGGCAAGTCCCAAAGCCTCCGTGCTTCACCTAAACGAAAATCGGCTTTCGCGTTGGCAAGTGGTCCGTCAGACGACCGAACGGTTCTGGAAACTGTGGCAGACCGATTACGTCAACACGCTGCAGCAAAGAGCCAAGTGGCGAAAATCCGGAAAGGAACAAATCCGAATAGGACAGCTCGTACTTTTTCAAAATCCGTTACTTCCACCGTGCAAGTGGGAGTTAGGCCGCATAATCCAATGTCACGCGGGCTCCGATAACGTCGTGCGAGTCGTAACAGTAAAGACCGCAACGTCCGAATTCAAGCGGCCCGTTATAAAAATCTGCGTGTTACCGATTGATATCGAAAACGCCGAAACGTCGGCGTAACTTCGTACACCGTGCTCTATGCATTTATTCAAATTGCCCAAACTTAGCGACCGCTTCGAGCAACGCGTCAGCTCAGCCATGCGATTTCGAAACGATGGTTTCGAGACGGGCGGTATGTTTGGGATTCTCGCAATCTATTGTTGTAAAAACTTGTATCTAACTGTTACATATACTGCGATCTACGCTTTTTTTGTTTCTCGCGCAAAATTAGCTATAAGTACGGAAACGCCGGAAGGAGCCGATCCGTGCCGAAAAGCGAGCGCGCGTCAGCACCCCCACGCGGCCCGCCCGATAGCCGGCCTCCCTTCCAACAAACCCGCCGCGCCGAAGTATATAAGCCAGCGCTCCGACAGGACCCGACACTTTGTCTTATCTTCAGCTTTCCGCTGCCTTCGACGAAACTGAACCCATCCAATATCCCAGGGAATACACAAAACGAGGTCCGGTGCTCCGAGTCTCGACTGAGGGCTCTCAGGTGTTCCCGAACTCCAGCTTACCAACCCCGACAACCACGATCCCGCGGGATCGAGCACGCTCGGTCTCGTAGCGAGGCTCTCGCTGTCGTGGCTCCGGGGCTTCACTTCCTGCCTTATATATCTACCGCGTCTCGGTAGGCATCATACGTACGACCGCGTTTTGCAACTCCGTCACATCGCGACTATTGCATCCGCGATACCGTCTCTCGTTTTTACAGCGTTTCTGTGCGCACTTTATGTAAAACCGCGCTTCAAAGTTCGTCACCGCGCGCCGAGTACATTTCGCACTACTTTTGTCTGTACATCTCGCGGTTCGTCATTTATAGTTATTATACCGAATAAAGTTTATATAGATTATAAGTCAATTGCTGTCTTTGGGCCTTCCACTCGACTTCCTGACCCGGCGATTGAGTCCGCGTTCAGCTAAACCCTCGGTCGTTTCATAGTCGAAAAGCTTAGCAGAGCCGCTCGTGATATCTCGCGTTCTCGCGGAACGGATTCGGCAACTCGTTCGGCGCGTTTATTGCGCGCCCGAACAAAATCAATAAATTATTGTAAGTAGTATTTTATAAAAATCTACAATTTTATAGAAAATAGTACAAAAATCTACAAATTTGAAAAATTTGAAAGACAACAAAATTTACGTACGTTTGCGCGCGTGTGAGTGAGGAAGGGATAGTGGGTGAGAGACCACTAAACCACCGAAGCTTGAAATAACACAATAGTTTATTTTAACAACCAAAAATAATGACGAAATTACGGAGTAACATAATTTAGAAATGTATTTGGATTTAACCGAACTCGGAAACGCGGGCGTTTTAAATAAAATCTCTATCGACACTTTCTCGCTTGTCATGTCGGATTACCCGCGCATGAATGAAAACTGACCATCGCAAATCGACCGATGACAGATCTTGACCCACTGACACACTGTTCACGAATGGCGACACGCCGTAAGTTCTATGAGTTTTGTTGTCGCTGAGCCGTGAATATCGGTTAATAAAGGCAGATTGCTATTAGGTATAACAATTGTCTTTATTCTCTTCCGCTGCGTTCGACACAAGAGACAGAAGAAGACTGAGTACACTGAGATACACGCTCGCGATTACCGACGGCCTTGGAATCTGGGTATGACTAGAGGGCCGTGTGTTTGACCAAAATACGCGAAGCGCGAAAACATATTTTAAATTGTTCCAACAGGTTTTTATACACGAGACAAAGAACGCGCCAGAGATGATGACGAACGCTTAGCGAAGATCAAAATGGAGTAGAGGCTTTTTGAACTGAAATACCGAAGATGCAGATAACCAGTTATTTTTGTAATTAGAGAATTGATCGTCGAAAAGACCGTGCCGGAGAATCAGAGTGACTCTACATCGTACGGAGAATATAATTCTGAAGACGTGAGCGCGAAACAGATAAGCGGCGATCCGCTGGATAAATATCGTGTTACACTTCCGCCGTGACTCATGACACTGTCGACTAATTAAGAATAAGAATATTCAAGAACATACGTGATCTCGAGCATTTGCGATCTCGAATAACGTATCTTGAAGCTATGGAACTTTGAATCTAAATTTTTTCCGCTAGGATAACCTTTAATGCATTTATCATTCGTCTCTATTATTCTATTTTCTTTTATAAACATTACTTGTAATTTTTTGTAAAGCGTATATTCCACCTATCTAATATCACACATTTATCCCACCCTTATGGGATATATGGCAAAAATGCAAGGGTCTCTAAAAGTTTTTTTGGTAATTCTTCAGAATAGGGCCTTTTCCGAATTTTGATATTTTCTTGCGGTTTTCTTGGTAAAAACCTTTGTTGTGACTTCGACAGTGATAATCAATCGGGGGAGCCCGAAAAATATGCACCCTACCTATTTTTTTTACCTATTTTTACTTTATTTTTGATAAATGTCTAGATTAAGGGCGCATACACTTTCCACGCGAACCGAGGTTCACGCACACCCCCCCCCTGCTTTTGGGGGAAATGCGGTGGCCCCGAAATAGTTCACGCATACACTTTCCACGCGAACCGAGGTTCACGCACACCCCCCCCCCGTGCTTTCGGGGAAGGTGCGGTAGTCCCGAAATAGTTCACGCAAACACTTTCCACGCGAACCGAGGTTCACGCACACGTATGTGTATGTCCTGCTTTCTAAAAGTTGTGATTTTCGTTAAAGCAGGGCATACACACGTATGTGTGTGCCCTGCTTTATAGAAGTTGTGATTTTCGTTAAAGCAGGGCATACACACGTATGTGTGTGCCCTGCTTTATAGAAGTTGTGATTTTTGTTAAAGCATTTCATATTTTTTCCAACATGGTTTTCGAAACCTTCCAACGTTATAAATATATAGTAATCCTTAAAAAGACTGATTTTGGTCCTGAAAAAAACCGGTAGTGATTTATAAATCATGTCTATTTTGTTTCGTTATTTCGGTTTACCTTGTTATCGAGCGCGATGATTTCAAAGATTTTATGAATTGAGTATGATCTGAATATTTTCGCTTAAAATAAAATTCTGCGATATAGCCGTCCATATGATACTCGCGGCGTCCATAACGAGGGATATTGGAACGAACTTTTCGCTAGGTACGCTCGATGTTTTGCGTATGCGCTCCTGTATCGGGATCCACAAAGTTATAAAAATGATTAACAGTTAGATGCTGAAAACCTTCCGTGCCTAAGCAATTATATGCTTTCCAACAATCAGAAACAATTGTAGTTCCCGGTAAAATATTTTCTTTTATTGCATTCAGCAATGTCACAGCTGATCTGTCTGGAACAGGAATGATGAATAATTCCTTTGAATCTCTTTCGAATCCGCCGAAAAATCACTGTCCATTGATAACACGTCCACGGTGGTATTTTCTCTTGCCGAATTTTGCTTCGTCAATCTCAACAACACGATTCGGTCCACCAATTTGCTTCGAGTTTTTGATACACCACGACAGCAGAGCTTCTCGAATAAAATTAGACCAGTCAACGATAATATTCGGATGTAATTCTAATTCTTTTTCTAAAAATATATGACGTGGTGGGCTCATAGTCACAAAGTATCCAATAAATGTACAAGCTGTCTCGATAGAAATATTGGCGTTTTCGAACCATGTATCTTTTTTAATTGTTGTACTGAACGAACACGATATAATCTGGATCTTATGTCCTTTCTTTACTTTGCTTTTCTTTTGGCACCTCCACTTCAATTTGTGATTATCAAAGGTTTCTGGTTTTTTACAACTTGAACAAATTACTGATCTTTTAATTACGTTATGTGATTTCAAAAACTCAAATAATTATTCTTGATTGTTACACATTCGCAAAAAAGATGTTAACTTCATAACACAGCCTTTGCAATCCATTGTCACAATCTAAGCACACGTATCTTTGTTCGTATACTGAGAGAAAGTGTCGGTATATTCTCTATTATCTAAATACAGCAGTCAATGTCTCGTACTGTTGTTTACATGAAGCCAAGTAGGAACGGGAGGAAAGGAAGACGAAGAATGTACTACGCGACGAACAAAATCATAACAAACGGTCATATAGGTTCATGGCGTGCTTTACAAACTTATTTATATATATATATATATATATATATATATATAGAATGAAACATTATATATTTAAACAATTAAATACTTTTAAAGCGCGTCACTAACCTACGTAGGTTAGTGACGCGTTTTAAACAATTAAATACTTTTAGTTATTTTGAGCAAAAACGCTTTAATTGAGCCTTATTTCATCGAAATCAGAGAGAAGTGAGCTTTTCTTCAGATTTACTAAAATAGGAAAAAAAATAGGTAAAGTGCATATTTTTCGGGCTCCCCCGATTGATTATCACTGTCGGAGTCACAACAAAGATTTTTACCAAGAAAACCGCAAGAAAATATCAAAATTCGGAAAAGGCCCTATTCTGAAGAATTACCGTTTTTTTTGTTAAATACAAAAAATAAATATTTCCTATTTTTAATTTTTTTATAGTAGTAGACAGTATAAAGTTTTTATTGATATAACTCATTTGTCTTAAACATAGTAAATAGTAGCAGATAAATTAAGTTTTCCTGCAGCGTATATACGGAGTTATCTTAATCGTATTTACTTCATTGATTATTCGCACTGCTTGTTTCTTAACGCTTGTTCTTTTTTTTAATGCCTAAAACGGCAGTGATAAACTGGAAGTGTGCCGGTTGTGACACACTTTTGAAAAAAGCAAAAAGTAATTGTCTGTGATAAAAAAAAAATTGTAAAAAATGTAAATGAAAAGCTAGTGATTTTTCTTCATTTACATTTTTTACAGCAAATAATAGTTGTTAATAAAATTTTATGTACAAAATGTCGATTTTTCATTTATAAAAAGAAGTATACCAAACAAATACTGAGTCTGAAAATAAAAGCAAAAGGTTCAGGAAACAGAAGCGTTAATGTTAAAAGACAAGCAGTGCGAATAATGAAAGAAGCACGATTGATCAAAGAAAGAAATGAATTTCAATTTTTATGAAAAATCATGTTTACATCAAAATAATCACGGCAAAGCAGTCACGGCTGAAGTTGGCTTTTAGAATAAAACACTCAGCTCTTTGTTACAAACCTTAGAGAGTTAAAATCAAACAAATAGCGGATTTTGGAGACCGGACCTGCGCAGTACTCATCAGAGAAACAAATGACTACCAAAAAACAAAAGCTGGCATTACCCAGATAGACAAACCTGAGCAGCAGATTCCAAGCAAAGTCTGCATTAAATTTTTGGTATCAAAAAGACAACAAATTGCACGCGGAAACTGCTCTATCAGATAATGTTGTCAAACAGTAGCCAGAAATGCGACAGAGCCTGCTGACAGGCAATGTATGCAGATTGGCAGCAGAAACCGCGCAGAGCCTACACACATACTTGGCAGCAGATTGGTAGCAAAAACCGAGCAGAGCCTGCGCGTATGACTTCAGAACAGAGTGACAGCAAAAACCGAACGGATCCTTTCCGTGATAGTTTGCAACGACGCTATTAAGCGGCGCACAATGGTAAGACTAACTCGTAAGTAAATTTCAGTTGAGGGCTAATATAAGCAGGCCTCCTGCAAAGCAAAATCATAACATCCACGAGACATATCTTTATCAGCAATACAACGCAAGGCTCAACCAAAATTGCTGCAATGATATTGATATGCAAAATAATATTTTCCAAAGTAAGATGTAATGTATATTGTGTGTAATGTATAATATATTTCAAATATTAAAAAAATCTTTCAAACGTGAAACAATTATTGCTGATTGGGTTAAACATATTTTATTTTTCGAAGCAATATTTCTGATAGAAAAATTTTACAAATATTATTGTATATATTTATTTGCAATCTTTTAAAAATATTATCAAAAATATTTTTCTGACATAATCTGGCGGACATAGAAACATTTAAAAAATATTTTTGTAAATTATTTTAATATATATTTTCCTTAAAAATATTTAAAAAATATTTAAAAAATATTTTGTGCTGCAGGTATGCGTATGGACAAAGTCTGCTCGGTTTTTGCTGCCAATCTGTTCTCAGGTCGAGCGCGCAGGCTCTGCTCGGTTTTTGCTGCCAATCTGCTGCCAGGTTATGTATGCAGACTCTGCGCGGTTTCTGTTGGCAATCTTCTTACATTGCTTGTCAGCAGGCTCTGTCGACAGAACACGAGCTTAATGCGGACACAAATGGCTATAGTTTTGGTGTGGGATTTTGATCAAATTTGCTGCCAATCTGCGCGCATTCTGCTAACATTTTGCTACCTGGGACGTACTTCTGGCATACGTTAACTGTTAGCAGTTATTATGCGTCGCAAATACACATTAATCAGTTTTCAAGAAGAATTATGAAATAACAAAAGATTCTCATTAAGAGCTATTAAGCTCTTTTAAACTGTGTCATGTGAGCAGGAAGCAAAATTCACGTCCGAAGTTGACTTTCAGGATAAAACGCTCGGCTCTCTGTCGTAAACCTTAGCGAGTTGAAAACAAAGTGGATTCGGGAGGTTGCCGAAGGTGACAAATATAATCACGTTTTTTTATTCTATTGTTTTTATTTGCAGTACCTAGTTTTAGCCAAACCTGCATTTACTTTATTAAATAAATCTTAAAACGATAATTTCTAATGGAATTGGAGTACGCTATTTCCAGATTTACAATATGGGAAAACTTTCAAAAAACCCATTACGCATGATAACACAGAAACATTGAAAGAGATGCAAATGTGCTCTTTACAAAAGTTAATACCCCTTAATCGGGGGATCTTTTATGTAATCTCGAGTTCTTAGAACTCTTAAAATTATTTTTGTTTTTCTTTTAAAAAGGATACCTTCTCTGAAGAAGAATATGTGGGGTAATCGGGATCAAGCTCATGATTCCTAGCATACAAGTCTATCGCATTTACACTGAGCTACGAGACATCTCCCACAAATGATCACAGACTAAAATAAGTTTAATATAGTGTCAACCGTTTAGTCGAGTTCGATGTAGGTACGTGACTGAAGCGAGAGTGTGCTGTGAAAGTATAGTGCCGCGCCGCATACATGATTTTCATCATTTTTCGCCATAAAATACTTCCATAAAAAATTTGGAAAAAATATATGTTAAAGCACAGTTTAAAATTATTTGGGGGGAAAAAATTGGAGGTGTATGTCTGAAACATAACCTAAAAGAATTGTTTAAAAAACTCAAATTTTTTACCCGTATTTTTTGTAAAATTTTTTTTAATTTGTTCTTAAAATACCCTCATTAATGTTTATAACATATATTTTTTATTAAAATTGGTTGAGCCGTTGTCGAGAAAAATCACTCTTTTTATTTTACTTTTCTTTTCCATAACTCATACAAAAATGCAATTTTAAGGTTGACGCTTGCAGAATTTTTTAGTCAGATAGATGCCAATCTATAGGTGGTATTCATTGTGGCGATCTACGCCACTTATGGTATACGCCCGCGCGATAACTCTACGGTATCTGTATTACCGGCGGCTATTTTACATCAACGCCGCTAAGCGCCGTATCGCCTGTACCGTTTCACGTACTTCAAATTCAATCAAAACCTGTATGTAAAGAGACCTCTCGAGGCGCTTGGTTGCCGTTCGGCAGTAGCGCTTGA
This sequence comes from Temnothorax americanus, assembly GCF_048541705.1. Taxonomy (NCBI): domain Eukaryota; kingdom Metazoa; phylum Arthropoda; class Insecta; order Hymenoptera; family Formicidae; genus Temnothorax; species Temnothorax americanus. The sequence goes on from NW_027509821.1 coordinate 374,520, forward strand.
ACGCTCGCCGACTCCTAGGCGTACAGACGCCTCCGGCAGTAGCGCTTGGACGCCCGTCGACTTCTTTGGCGCACGGTCGCCCTCGGCAGTGACGCACAGTTGCCCGCCGACTACCACGGCGCACAGACGTAGTCACACAGCCCCCAAAGATCGACAAATACGAGACTGTAAAAAGAGCACTTATTCAGCGTATGTCCGTCTCTCAGGAACAACGGACACGTCAACTCTTAGAACTTGAGGATTTAGGAGATCGCAAGTTATTTCAATTTCTACGACACCTTCGAACTTTAACGGGTGAGAATGTGCCCGACTCTTTTCTACAGACACTTTGGCTAGGACGATTTCCTACTCAAATGCAGATGGTTCTCGTTACCCGGACGCAAAATTCGCTCAACAACGTAGCCGAACAGGCTGATCGCATCCACGAGATGACTAATAAGACCGTCGCAACAGCTATACGCCTGCGACTAAAAAGTCTTTAGAAGCAAAGATCAAGGCTCTGACCAAACAATTGGCCACACTCACTACACGCCTCTCAAGAGACAAGTCGAGGCAACGCGACAATGATAAAGGCCGAAATCAAAGTCGAAGTTGAAGCCATAGTCAGAGCCGCAACCGCGATAAAACCAAAGAAGAGAAAGACGATAGAAATGACAAGCACTGTTACTACCACAATCGATTTGGTGAAAAAGCAAAGAAGTGCACACAACCATGTATATATAAATCGGAAAAAGACCAGGGCAGTTACTGATGGCGGCCAGTCGACCCGCCCCAAACCTTCGCCGCCTAATCGTTACGTGCCAAGATACTAAGAAACGATTCTTAATAGACACAGGATCGGACGTGAGTGTATACTTGTATACCCACGCTCTATAGTAGCGGGATATACCGCGCCAACATCCTACAAACTCTTTGCAGCAAATGGCTCAACAATCGCTACGTACAGCACGATTACACTTTAGCCGGAACTTGGGTTACGCGCATTTCCATGGCGTTTTATCATCGCCAATGTCACGCAGCCCATCATCGGAGCTGATTTCCTTGCCTATTACCATCTCCCTACAGAAAAGTACTTTTCCTGATGGTAAAACGAACTTGCGTAAGAGAGCACATTAGAAAAAGGGGTTGTGGAATCAATCAGAGTATTGGCTATCGAAGACAAATACCACAGAATATTTGCAGAATTTTCTGATATCTTAAAGACTACTGGCAAGAAACATACGATAAAACACAAAACGCTCCACAACATCAAAACCACGGATGGCCCACCATTGGCATGCCGTCCTCGCCGTTTAGCCCCTGACAAACTCAAGGCGGCCAAGACTGAATTCAATCTCTTGCTACAAAAAGGGATCATTCGAGTATCAAAGAGCCATGGTCATCACCATTACATATAGTGCCAAAGAAAGGAGACTCCTGGAAATCTTGCGGAGATTACGGAGAGTTAACGCAAGAACAAAACCGGATCAATACCCGATCCCGCATATTGAAGACTTTTCGCAGAACTTACACGGAAAGAAGATCTTTTCAACAATTGATTTAGTTTGAGCATACAATCAGATACCCGTTCACCTGAATGATATTCCAAAAACAGCTATAACAACTGCCGTTCGGGTTACGCAATGCCGCACATTCTAACGCTTCATTCACGAAATCACAAGCGACTTGGATTTTTGCTATGGGTATATTGACGACATCCTCATTGCATCCGAGAACAAGGAACAGCGCAAAAAGCATTTACGCATACTTTTCAAACGACTTCAAAAATATGGCATTTTACTCAATCTCTCGATGCGTTTTCGGAAAAAGGAAGGTTCTTTTCCTTGGCTACGAAGTTTCGGAGAACGGCACTCAACCTCTGCCAGAAAGAATCAAAGCAATCAAGGAGTTTCCCAAACCAGAGAACATTTAACGGCTTTGACGATTTCTGGGGACTCTCAATTTTTATCGCAGATTTATTCTCAAGGCTCCTAAGGACCAGGCAATTTTGAATGGCTTACTCAGCGGTCCCAAAATAAAAAAGAAGACTCCCATAACTTAGAACACCGAACTGGAAGCAGCCTTTGCAAAATGTAAAGACAGTCTGTCTCGCGCAACTCTTTTGGCACATCCAAATCTAGAGACTATCGCCCAGGAACCAAAGCGACGGCAAGATTAGTCACAGAAAGGTACGTCTAGCCACGCATTAAGGCTGACTGCCAAGAATGGGCAAAAGCATGTCTCGCGTGCTCGAAAGGTCCACAGGCACAACCGATCGCCTTTAGGACAATTCGTCGGCCCTACCAAACGGTTCGAGCACATACACATGGACCTAGTTGGGCCTCTACTCATCTCTAAGGGCTATAGATACTGCCTTACAATCATAGACCGATTTACCAAATGGCCTGAAGCCTGTGACGATACGCGTATTCGTCACTAGCGCCACGGCCCCGACGGCCACCTAACGCCTATTCAACGTGCACTCCTGTGCCCGAGCGGTGGGACAGCCCGAGCGGTGGGGCAGACCAAGCGGTGGGGCAGCTTCCACCGCCCTCACTCGGGGTATAAATAGGGGACTCAAGCCGACTCGAACGACCAGTCCTGTCCGACTCCTGTTCCCGACACGACCACGCTCCGAGACCGCTTCACCACGTTGGGCGCTCCCAACGACTTCCTCTGTACAGAGAACGGGTGCTCCCGTTCTCACCTGGGCGCTCCCAGGGTACGGGCCTCCCCAGCTGAGTGCTCCCGGCTGGTATTACCTGCTCTCTCCTGCCTCTGGGTCGGGTGCTCCCGACCCTTTCCGCCGTACGGAAGACGGGCGCTCCCGTCTTTAAGCCGGGCGCTCCCGGTGTACGGGCCGCTTAGTTGGGTGCTCCCGGCTGAGCTCCTGACCAACCTACGTGCCCGCGAATCCGCAAGGCAACCGTGCCTCCGCGCCGACACGCAAATCCGCAAGGCAACCGTGCCTCCGCGCCGACACGCGAATCCGTAAGGCAGCCGTGCCTCCGTACTCGTCCGCGAATCCGTCTCTGTCCGACCGCGTCTCAACCCGGCACACGTACACTGCGGCTCAGCGGAGCAACACACACACACCGACACTCACGCCCTCCATCAAACTGTATTGTAAATAGTGAGAATAAATAGCTTTGTGTAAAACCAACCAGTGTCTCCACGTTTTCTCACCCTGGCCTGGCGAACGAATTCCGAGCGAGAAAACGCGAACGTTACAAGCCATACCGGTGGCAGGCATAGCCGCAGAGACAGTAGCCCAGAATTTCTTTACTCACTGAATTGCAAGATTCGGTACACCTACGCGGGTCACTACGGATCAGGAAAGGCAATTCGAGGCCGACTTGTTTCGTCAGCTTACTAGGCTAACAGGCTCCACGCATATACACACAATAGCTTATCAACTCGCAGCCAACGGCATGGTCAAACGTTTGCACCGACAAATTAAAACGGCAATCAAATCGGCAACCACGAAACAGAAGCTTGGACAGAAGTATTACCCGTCGTCATGATGGGCATCCGAGCAACATTTAAGGAAGATCTCCACGCAACTCCTACAGAACTTGTATACGGAAAAACCATGAGACTTCCGGGAGAGTTTCTACAAGAAATTACTCAAGCCAATGAAACGAGTGACTTCTTACTGAGACTCAGAAAGACGATGAGAAGCCTACGGCCACAACTAATCAAAAGACACGGGTCGCCTGCTATATTCCAGCACAAAGACCTGGCAAACACAACTCACGTGTTTCTCAGGCACGATGCACCAACGCGGGCTCTGCAACCTACTTTTGACGGCCCTTACGAAGTCCTCAGCAAAGGCGAGAAGGTTTATAAGTTACGGATTAACGTCAGAACCGTCCACGTAACTATAGACCGCCTAAAGCTTGCCTACATCTTGGCAGTACAAAAACCAAACAATAAACTTCGTTAGACACTTCAGCCATCACAAGATACTCCAGCGGATGTTTCACCTACGGAAACCACAACTCGGAGTGGCAGAGTGTCACGAAAGACAGTACGATTTCAAATCTCGACTTTAAAACAACGAAGGGGGTAATGTGGCGATCTACGCCACTTATGGTACACGCCCGCGCGGTTACTCTACGGTATTTGTATTATACGGCGGCTACTTTGCATCAACGTCGCTAGGCGCCGTATCGCCTGTACCGTTTCGCGTACTTCAAATTCAACCACGACCTGTATATAAGGAGACCCCCTACGAAGCCAAACCAGATCTCCTTGGGCGCTAGCCGCCCACGAAAACCCAAATAGCGGGTGTACTATTTTGAAGAGGTTTACCTCTCGAGCGCACAGACGCCCTCGGCAGTGGCGCACAGTCTCCTGCCGACAACCTCGGCGCACAGAAGCCCACGGCAGCGGCACACAGACGCCCGCCGACTTCCTCGGCGCACGGTCGCTCTCGGCAGTGGCGCAAAGTCGCCCGCCGACTACCACGGCGCACAGACGCCCCCTAGCAGTAGCGCATGGACGCTCATCAACTCACCGAAACTTGGCACCCCGGACCTAAACGCCAACACCGGACACAATGCCTCTTCATCACCGACGTTTATCTTTACCGAAGTCAAGATTAATCAACGTCGGATAAATCCAATTATTTACACAAACACAACTAACACATATACATATGTAAATATATTCATTGTTATAATGAAAAAATGTCTCCTTTCTTTCTACTCCTTTGCGATTATATAATTCATGGGCCGACTCCTACTCACACGTTAATAAATAAATAATTATAAGGTAGATAACCGCATATAAATACTAAGTAGCCCATATGGGGAGACGGCTGGCCTAGTGGGTAGAGCGATAGATTCGTAATCCGGAGCAGGTTGCAATAGCCGGGTTCGAATCCCGCTAGGCCACTTAGAATTTTCTCAAGAATTTTCTCTGCTGTAACACGCTGCCCCCGTCACCTAGGTACATAGTGTAAGGATTACATGGGGTGCTCAATTGGTGTCTTTCTTTCTTTAAATTCGTTTCTCTCTCCTGCAGTTCACGTTGAATGGTGTAAGCAGTGGTACCACCACTAAAAGTAACTAGAAAATAGGAAATTTGAACGGATTATGTTGCAAAACTGCCTCCTGAAAATGTATTGCAACGATGAATGATATTTGAAGATACGTTATACTGTATTTATTAGAAATTATTGAAAAGTATTATTGTTTAGGGCTTCAATGATTTCTCAACAAATGGAAAATATTAAAGAAAATTTTGAAAAATAATACTTGTAAAGCCTCATGTACAAAAAATGTAATAGTATTAAAATTGCAATACTTCCTTTTTTTTAATGTTTTAATGTTTCTGACTATTTTTTCCTTTGCTGGTTTTGAATGAATTAACGCAAAAAGACAAAATTATTGTCATCAATTAATGGCATGAACAAAGCCTAACCTTCTGCCCGATGATAATGTATATATTAAGTGTAAAAGCACTCTAGTATCTTACTGGCTCAATGAATGTGGCGATAACTTTCAAATGCAGGGGTCATACGTTCGAATCAATTGGTTTTTTTTTTTTTAATTTGTTGCCCGTAAAAGTAACATAACAATTATTAATCTTATGAAATTGGTGTTTAAAAATATGTATTGGCGAAGTATAATATAACTAATTATAGGCATACATAATCAACGAAAAATTAAATTATTGAAATTTAATATAATTTATTAATTATTTCAATTTCATGTATTCTTTTTATTCATTATTCTTGATTACATTTCTTATTTCTGTTTCAATAAATGTACCTATTTAAAATTAATTTGTTTACAACACAAGGTGGTACATCAATAAACCGCTTAAAAGGAAAGTCGATACACGACAATCAGATCTTTGGAAAAAAATTGGTCACACCTTTTACATTTAAAATATGATTACTGATATTTTTGAAGAGAGAGACAGGTGATTAATGTTTGTGAAAAGAAATGCAAAGAAGCAAAAATAATTAGTATAACAACTTTTTTTTGTAATTGGACTTTTCTTCTGAAAAGGTAGTTGAAAATTTTTAATAACAAAGAATTTAATATTATATTTATATAAATATAATTTTGAAACATTCTTTCAGTGATGTTAGAAAGAATCGTTAGTTACAATCAATGAAATTAAGAACGCATTTGAATGTAATGAAAATGAAAATGCTTGCGCATCAATCGATATGCATTGTATAACAAGGAATGCATTTAAAAGCATGAGAAGTTTGGAAGCCTATGAATTGACTGAAATTCATTTTTGAATGCTCATTTTAATGTAGGGTAGACCGGGGCACGTTGTCACATCGGCTTTATTTAAAAAACTAATAACCAGAGGGCAGCACCCGTCATTCCCAAAACGTGTTAGTGTATGCCCATCTTTGGTGTGTTTACAGTGTTGAGATTGCTTTAGCCGTGTTGACGTAAAATCAACTTGAAAGTTTTTTGTGACCGTAAGTAAAATTTTATTGTCTAATATTCAACGTACTGGACATGAAGCTTATGTTTTTTTTTCAGAATATATTATCTTAAAGTATGTACTTTTACTTACCGCGTGCAATACCTAACCTTATAAATATCTCAAACGTGTCGGCCATGAGGCTGTTTGGAGTAAAAAAATGCCCTTGGGGCACGTTGTCACGAATTTGATGGGGCACGTTGCGAATCTTCGAATGACGATAACGAGTAAAAATATTTTATGTTTAATCACCAACATGATTATAAAAAAAAATGTGTATTAATCAGTTGCGCATTCGAGTGGAATTCTTGTATTTAGATTAAGACGAAAACTTCGTGCTTTTTGTACTTTTTTGAAATAAAATAAATGTTTCTGTGAAGAATTTTACTTTTTTACATTGCAGCGCACTATAATATATTGATATTTACGTTGAATACAGTTTGGATAACATTTTGCATGCAATTACATTTGATGTGACAACGTGCCCGGTCACGGGGCACGTTGTCACAAGCGACCTGTCGTTATTTATTGTTATGTAACAACTGTAGAGTAACAATCACACAAAATTCGATAATGTCCAATTAAAGCTGAGGGTTCACTCGAAATTTTGGCATATCACAGTACTCTCAAATATTAAATGTAAAAAATACAAAAAATATTGAAAAAAATGTGTGACAACGTGCCCCGGTCTACCCTACTGAAACTTTCAATGCATGTCAATTAATTTCCGATTGGTATTATATTTTTTGACATGATAATTAGAAAGGAGATTATGTAAAGAAATCCCAATTTTTTGGCATTTCATATTTCACTATATTTTTGCTGCGAATTTCTGAATCGTGAAATTTATGTTGTTGGTTTCCTATATATACATTAATATTTAAACAATTAAATTGTCATTAAAAAAAATTAGAACGAAAAGTAATACTAATAGACAAATTATTGTATTGATATTTCATACAATCATTTGTTTACATGTATGACAATCTGAAAATAAAAAAATAACCATAATGACATTTCTGCACATACAAGAAATATGTAATACTTATGTGACATGAAATATATTTTTAAGTAAGTCTTACGTTTAATGCTAAATGCAACATAGCAAAGTTAGTTACACGAATAAAAGAAAATACAAAATTGCATTTTCTTTTATTCGTATAACATATAAAATAAATATTAATTCTTTACATGCATTCGTTTCGATTATGAATGTGTTTAGTTCCGCAAAAATACATTTAACACTTAAACCTTACAGTACGCAGGTAAGTACATTTTAGACACAAACAAACTTGCTATTAATTAAATATTATTCCGTTGTATATATCACGAACCCCCGTTGTTTTATTCCTACAACTTTTAACAATACATTGCACCATTTTATTTTAAATTTATATATTGTCATTGTTTACCACAAAACAATGTAACGTACTTCTAATTATTGTATATATGTACAACTTGACTTATAATTATACATAAACAAACACGAGTGGCATAATCGGCATGAGTGTGACAAGGATGCATAAACATATGCCAATATTACAACACCAAAAATGTTTTACTTCTAGACGTTGGCTACTCTGTTTACACAACTCGACACGAGTGACGTCATTACCCGAATTCCCCCAGGGAATTGAGCACACCATGTAATCCTTACACCATGCCTAGGTATCCCTAGATGGAAACTAGGCTCCGTTTTTCGGAAGAGACGTTAAACCGTTGGTCCAAAGGGTTAAAGTAAGAGGAGAAAGGTAGCATTGTGGAGGTTTGGGTAACGTTCCTAAGAAAAAACGTCTTGCAAACCCTGCGGGGATAAGCAATACAGATAGTTACTAAGTAGCCCATATTCATAGTCGGATCTTATTTCAAGATCGTCTTAAGTAATGTCTTAAGTTGCTAATACGATCATTTGATTGGCTGGACGGAGTCTTAAAACTGCTTTTGACCAGACTTAAGGTGATCTTAGATATAAGATCCGACTATGAATATGATGCCATTCTAGGCTTGATACGTGCGGGGGTAACTTTTACATGTTTTTTCCTTTACGCCCTTTTTCAATTTTTGTCTCAACTTTTCTGAAAAACGTTCCATTATTATCAAAATTCTGAAAAAATAATGAAATTTTTAGAGAAATTTTGATAAATAATATGAAAATTCTGAGACTTTTTTCTACCAGGGTTAGTAACGTGCGCAGCAGCGACGCGGTTATGAGCCAGTACTTTCCCGTAAGCAAAAATCTTTACGTGCTAGAATAAAAGGCGAGATAAAAGCCTATGAGAGCCACTTTGATCTAACATTTTCGCGTGATATTTCCGATATCACACAATGCAAAGATGTACTAATACATTTTATGTTTTTTCTGATGCAGATACTGGATTAGAAGATTTTTGATAAGTCTTTTTTGGATAAATTGTAAAGGATTCTTTCTCGAAATATTCAGGAATAGGGGAGACCGGGGCTATGTGTCCACACTTTACACTTTTTTTAAGTTTACTAAAAAAAACTAATAAAGATATTTGGCTAAAATTTTAATGGTATAACTTTTCAAGATTGCTATTAAAAAAACATAATTAGAATTCTATTTTTATATTCGACAACGTTTGGCTAATGTCGTGACAATTCGACCATTGGTTTTGGTTAGATTAATCGTTAAGTCTTTTTTGACCATGGGTTTTAGTCGTTTTTAAATTGATTTAATCTTTGATACTTACATATAAGCATCTCATTTTATTAAATTAAATTATTAAATTTATTGGTACGACGCCCTACACGGAATGAGGGAGGTTCCAGGTTCGAACCTTGGCTGAGGTAATATTTTTCGCAATAAATTTAATAATTTAATTTAATAAAAATGAGATGCTTATATATGTAAGTATCAGACTTTCAGGACTGAGTAAGTAGAGAAAAGCACGCCTGTCAAACGCGTCAGTGTTTTTTCGAGCTTATCTGTCGTTCCTTCGTTGTAGGGCGACTTTGTTTCAGGTGGTTTGCATGCACAGATATGCAGGACTGACTGCAGATATAAATCGGCAATGTAGGAGTCGAATAACAGACGAGTTCGGGGATTCTGTGTTGCTGCGACATTTTGGAGGTTAGGTGATAAAAACGGAAACAGGCACGGAGAAACCAGAGTTGGAGTATCACGAAGGCATGTCGATAAAGAAGAGAGTGACTGGAGGAAAAAGGTGCTAAAGGGATAAAAAGCGAGAAAAGGACTTAGATGGACAAGAAGAGGGAAGAGGGCAAGAAAAAAAATATTAATTTGAAGAAAGACAAGAAGTAGAAAAGGACGATAAAACAAGGTAGAAATACAGGAGGCAGGCCCACGAGGACGGAGGAGCTGTCAAGAGTAAAAGATAGGGCAGAAAGCCAAGGATAAATTATAGAATACGTAAGGAAAAGAGGAAGAGAGGAAGAAAAAAAACGGCAGAAAAAGTCAATAAAGAAATACTGGCAAATTTTAATAAAGAAAAAAGAGTGTTAAGATTGCCGCCAAACAAGATAAAAAAAGAGGGAAAGGAAGAAGAAGGCATGGAGAGAGACGGAAAAAATGCTGAAAAAGATTTTAGCGAAAATGGATGAACAAGAGACAGAAAGAAAGAAGGATAAAGAAGAGATAATGAAAGAGATACATGACCTGAGGGAGGATTATAGAATGAGAGAAATGTTTTGAGAAGAGCAAAAAACGAGTTTAGAAAATAGAACAAAACAGTTAGAGGAGAAAGTAGAAAAAATGGGGAATAGCGGAGGTGAAAAGCTAGAGAGCATTGAACTAATGAAGAAGATGAAGCAGATGGAAAGAAACTCTGAATTAGCCGAAAGGAGAAGAAGAAAAAATAATATAATCATAAAAGGAATGAAAGTGAAAAATGGAGGTGAAAAAGAAGAGAAGATGGAGAAATTTCTTGAAGAAGAAATTACCAAAAAGAAGGTGGAAGTGGACGAAGTGCAGGTAATTGGCCGGGGAGAATACAAAATGACGCTAGTCAGGTTCAATAGATGGGAAGATAAAAAAGAAATAATGGCAAAGAAGAAGGAGATAGGAAAAGCAAGAAAGATATTGATTTATGGATGACGATCTGACGGCAACAGAGAGGCAGATACAAAAGCATCTATGGAGTATAGTTAAAGCAGGGAGAGAAAAAAGGACGAAGGCAACGATAGGATATCAAAGAATATGGATTGACAATTGCGAATAGAAATGGAATGAAAGCACCGAAATGCTAGAAAGCAGAGATGTTTTTCCGAAAAAGTAGAGAAGAGAAGAACAGGGAGAGGGAGATAAAGAGAGGAAGAGAGGAAGGGGAAAAGGAAAATAAGGCGGAAAAAGGAAGAGGATTAAGGATATGCTTTTGGAACGTAGCGGGACTAATTAATAAATGTGACAAAACATGGAATTATTTGGAGAATTTTGACGTAATAGGACTAGTAGAAACATGGATGGAGGATGATAAATGGAGGAAGATTAAAAATAAATTGTCCAGCAAATTTATCTAGAATTGCGTAACAGCGAAAAGGGAACACAGGAAAGGAAAAGCAAAAGGAGAGATAATAACAGCAGTCAACAAGAATTTAAAACTTATAGAGGTTAGGGAGATTAGCGACAAGATGGTAGAAAGCAGATTAGAGTATAATGGAAACAAATGGAGAATAATTACGTTGTACAGTCAAAAGATAGAAGATACGATGGAAGCAATAAGGGAGAAGGTACAAGAAGAGCATGAAGAATGGGTGTTAGTAGGAGGTGATTTCAACGCGAGGACGGGAAGCAGAGGAGGACCGATAAACGAGGAGGAAGAAAATGAAAAGAGGAGCGAAATCAGAAAGTCAGTAGATAAAGTGGTAAATAGGAAGAGACGTATATTAATAAATAAAATAAAAGAAAGAGGATGGGCGATATTAAATGGGAGTTTCGGAAGAGAAGGTGGGTGGACTTATATAGAAGACTTGGAATCATCGGTTATAGACTATGTCTTAAGGAATGACAGAGCAGGAGAAGATATAAATATGGTGGAAAAAAGAATTAGAACGGAATCGAATCATGTTCCGCTGGAGGTGGAGTTGACAGGACCACGGGTGATGGAAACAGGGAGAAGGAAGAAAGAATTAGAAATAGAGAGAAGCGACTGGACAGAAGATGGGAGGAGAGAATATCATGAGAAATGTGAAGGATGGTCGAGTACACAAATAAATACAGAGGGTATCTGGAAGGAGATGAAAGAAAAAATTGAGAACGCAATCACAAAGCGGAAAAAAAGGATAATACCATGGAGATTAGGAAGAAAAAAATGGTATAATAAAGAATGAAAGGAAAAAAAAAGATTGAGGAGATTGATGAAGAGTCCATGTGAGGGAAAAAAAGGAGCACAAGGAATGGTGTAAGGAGCAAAAGGGGAGGCACAAAAGCGAGGAAGAAAAAAAAAGGAATATTAAAAACGAAGCGAAAGCTTGAAAGTATATAAATAAATACAGGAAAAAAGAAGCTGAGGGGATAAGCGAGGAGATACATATTGACGAGTAGAGAGACCACTTCATGAAAATGCTAGGAGGGACAGAGGAAAAGAGTGGTGCCAGACATAGAAGACGAGGAAGAAGAAGATGGCACAAGAGTGGAGGTAAAAAAAGGGAGTTGAAGAAATATCGAGGGAAGAGGTGATTGAAGTAATAAAGAAACTGAAGATGGGAAAAGCAACAGGAGAGGACGGGATTGAGAACAAGGTGTGGAGATTTATGCAGAAGGATGTAGGTGAAGAATTCCTGAAGTTTATCAACAGAATCTGGAAAAGAGAGGATATACCGGGAGATTGGAATAAAGGTATGATTAGTCCAATACACACATAAAAGAGGAGAGAGAAACAACCCAAGAAATTACCGAGAAGTTACTTTAATGAATACGGCGTACAAAATATATGCAAGTATCTTAAATGCGAGGTTGGAGAAAAAGGTGGAGTCTAAGCTAAGGGAAGGGCAATTCGGGTTTAGAAAGAACAGAGAAACGATGGATGCAGTATACACGGTAAATTATGTAGCGAATAAGGAGTTGAGTAAGAAAGGTGGAAAGGTTTTTGCATTCTTTGTGGAACTTAAAGCAGCTTTCGATAAAGTGGATAGAAGGAAATTGAATAAAATAATGAGGAAGATAGGAATTGAAGATAACTTGAGACGAAGAATAATGGAGACATACAAAGAAACGAAAAATGTAGTGAAAATAAGAGATAAAAAGACAGAGGAATTTTGGACAGAAAAGGATGCCCGTTGAGCCCAAATCTATTCAATTTATATATCATGGATTTAGAGGAAAAAATGGAAAAAAGGCAAGCAGGAGGCCTTGTGATAGGGAAAGAAAAATTTTGGTCAATATCATACGCAGATGACGTAGTGTTAATGGCGACAAAAGAGGCGGAATTAAAGGAAATAATGAGGAGGTTCAAGAGGTATTTGGAAGGGAAAGGTTTGAGTTTGAGTCCAGAGAAATAAAAAATAATGGTGTTCGAGAAAGCGAGGAGAAGAAGAAAAAAAAGGGAATGGAAATGGAGAGAGGAGAAGAAATATAGGAGATTAAAGAAATAAAGTGTCTGGGATATATACTACAGAAAAATGGGGGAGCGGAGAATTATATAAAAGATAGGATGAAGAAGGCTACAATAGCGATAAAGAAAACATGGAGCATAGGAGAGAGAATATTTAAAAAAGATTTTAGAAGAAGAATGAAAATGTTCGAGGCACTGGTAGAAAGCGTGGCATTATACGGAGCTGAAATATGGGGGTGGCTATACGAAAGCAGATTAGATGTAATAAAAAAAAGTATGTTAAATGGATTTTAGGATTGGATAGAAGAACCGCGAATTACACAGTAACAGAAGAAGCCAAAATAAAAAAAATAAAAATAAGGGCAATAAGGAGAGCTGTAAGGTATGAGGAGAAGGCGAGACAGTCAGAGAAGAAAATAGTTCAAGCATGTAAAAAAGGATCTAGAGAGGAGCAGACCAAGGAAAGAAGAAAGTAATTGGAAAAAGATGAGAAGAGAACTGATAGAAAGGGCAGGAATGGAGAAGGAGCAGCTGAGGAGAGAAATGGAGGCAGGGGACCGGAAGGCGGCGGAGAGTCTCGTAAAGAGAATAGAGGAAAAGGAGAAGAAGGAGAGACAGAAAAAGATAAACGAGTCAAGATACAATAGTAACTATAAAGAGATTTTAACAGAGGAGTTACCAAAGTATTTACTAAAAAAAAAAGAAGAAAAAGGATAGAACGTTGATAGCCAGATACAGATGTGTGAGTGAGGTGAAAGGCAGCGAACATTGGAGAGAGGAAGAGGATAAAAGATGCAGAATATGCAAAAAAAGAGGAGAACATAGAACGTATACTAAGAGAATGTGAAGCGACAAAAAGCAAGATTCATTTAAAAGAATTTTTAGGAGAGAAAGGAAAAGGACTAGAAGTAATAAAATGGATAAAAATGGTTAGAAAAGAGGCGGCGAAAAGGGAGGGGATGGAGGGAGAAGAGTAGGAAGGGAAATGTAAGGACAGTCAGAATGTTGAGTTAGTTTGGAGTTAGTTAGGATGATATAAAGATGTATAATGTATATATATGTAAATAAAAGTTATATGTGTAAAATGTGTTATGCGTTTGTAAAATTATGTAAGGGTTGACGGAAGTCATTCTAAGTCGTAAGGCAAGGATTAAAATAAAAATTATATTAATTATTATTATTATATGTAAGTATCAAAGATTAAGTCAATTTAGAAACAACCAAAACCCATGGTCGAAAAAGTCTTGACGATTAATCTGACCGAAACCAATGGTCGAATTGTCACGACATTAGCCAAACATTGTCGAATATAAAAATAGAGTCTTTCTCATTTATTAATTATTGGCATATACTTTTTATAATTAGAATTGTTAATCTTTTACCATTTTAAATAGATAAATTTCTTAAGCAGGCAAATCAAGCGTAGAAAGATAGCCCCATATGCAGGGCCCTCGATTCGAGGGGTATAATTTTATTGAATATGTTTACCTTATCCGTCTTAAGGAAAGTCTTTCTTTTGTAGTTACGCATCATTATCTATTTATAAAAGAACAATCCGTCACATTGAAGTGTGACATTGCCCCATCAAAAATAGGACAGATAGCCCCGACCACGTTTTTCAGTCTTTAACATATTGCTAATTTTAGATTATGCGGAATTAAGATTTGACGCTTCTCAAACCTATATATTAATTGATAATATTATGAACTGTTTACTTTAATTTGAGTTAAACTACTGTCGAACAGCAAATTTTTTGACCGTCGAAAAATGTGAATAATTGTTTTCGCTTTTTTTTTTAATGTATATAGCGTCTGCGAGAAGCATTGCAAGAAAACAAACAACGTTTAAATCTCTTACGTAGAGCATTTCTAAACTATTTGTTACATTGGTAGAGACGTCTGTCTCTTAAAACCTCAGATAGCAGTACTGTGGACATATAGCCCCAATCTCCCCTACTCGGAAATATTCAGAAATACTTAGAATTCTTTAATTTTTTTCTGAGTTTTTCTGAAAAATGTTTCTTATAAAATTCTTATAAAAATTCTGAAAAAATAATAAAATTTTCAGAGAAATTTTGATAAATAATATGAAAAATTCTGTGACTTTTTTCCACCAGGGTATACTATTTTTACATACGTATTAGTTGTTTATGCCTGTCAATACTCAAAATAACTGCTATATTTTTCAAACTTTTTTGTCAATAACTTTTTAATAAACAATGACCGACGGCTAAGACATTCTGGAAGTCACTCAGAAGGGTGACTTCGACAACATATATCAAGGTCAAGGTCATCAGAGAATGGTCCGTATCTCTGCATAATTATCGCAATCAGCTGTCGCGCTTACCTCATGTACTTGGCCCGTAAATAAGGTAACTATCCTTTTATAACTCGAAAACTAAGCTTCGGCGAAGCTACAGAAAAAATAGTTTCAGAATCGAGTCAGGAATCTGACATTTACGGGACAATAGGGTTGTTTCGAATCACCCTGTATAACATGTTTATTCTATGTAAGTTAAATAAAAGTAGAATAAAAGTGGAGATTGAGGGAAAATAAAGAAGAAAAAGTATAAATGCGATTGTAATAATATTTAATAACGTGATTTCTTAACGGTATTTTTATATATACAAAAAAAAATGTTACAAATGTTTTATTATAGAGGAGAAACACGCTGGCGATGAAACAATAGTGGAGAATCAAAATAAAGAGCTGGACGAACAATCATGGAGATCAAAGATACGTGTTCAAGAGGAATCTAAGGAAACTATGCTAATACTGCGTCCCTACAAAGCGAAGAAGATAATGACAGAGGAAAAAAGAAAAGCTAACAAGAGCGGACATAGCTCTTGCACATTTTACAAAAGTCCTGACGCGAATTATTTTCCTCAGCAATACAATTTTTCGTCGTAACTGCTTCCTCAACTTCAATAACTTTTTGCTATTAGGCATTGCATATATAGTTGCATTATCATCGATCAGACGACTGCAGTTAACATATGCCCGTAGGACCATATAATAGCTCATTATCTGTGCCTATTAATTGCGATAGCCTTACAATTAGTACCAGTTGCACCAGCAATCTTGATAAATTAATTGTAACACATCAAGTAGGCTTGTTACAATTTATTCCAACATTTTAACCCTAACTTTTCGTTATAAGATTAATGAAAAAGAATAATTAATTAATCATGACAGCGGTGCAATCGACTATTGCATAAAACATTAGTATAACACATAACATTAGTATATCTCACAACATTAGTGTATCACATAACATTAGTATATCACATAACATTAATATATCAGAATAATACACGATCAACGATTAATATTCACATAATAAAATCAATGCACAACAGTATCAAAAAGTAGGGGAGACCGGGGTGAAGTCGTCACCGGGGCGGAGTCGTTATTGCAGTTATCTCGAAATCTGTATGTTGTATGAACTTGCCATTAATACTGTAAACGCGGCTTATGGTGCCCACGTGATCAACAGAGTTTAGTGAGGTTATGTGCCATGTTATGATTCTTAATATCGAGGCAAACGTTAAAATCGGCACCGACAAAATGGTGACGACTTCGCCCCGGTCTTCCCTAATAATTGGGAACTGCCCAACATAAGAAATAATGCTGACAAGCTCAAAAATTTTGATGGTGTTTATAGATCATAAATAAATTAAGTTTTAATTTTGAGCTATATATAGTTATCATAATCGGAATACATTATTTATTATAATGGTAGAAAGTAGAGGAAGACTAAATAAGGATTTTATCATGTATTTTCAGCATCATGATTTTCTGCGTTTAATTGTTATAGGTTTGATGTATAATATAATCTTCGATTTTTAAGATCAATGATCATGTTTACACGGCTCCAGTAATCTGTTTTAGTAACATTTAAAATTGTATATGTTAAATACTGTTGAAACGCTAATTTGTGCTGGCATTACAATAATTATTGTTACGTTATACTAATGAAGATTCACAAATATAATTTTAAAGATTATGTAAATTATAGAAGTACTGATATGTTTAATCAGATCATAAGACAAATGATCTGCAGCATTTCATTCTTTAACTCTTGAGGACGGCAACTACTTTTTTATTTTGTAAATTGTCACTCGATTTTCATGAAATTTTGCCTATTAGGATAATTTAATAATGCTTTATTTATCTCTAAAATAAAAAATGCAAAATAGTGGATCCAATATAGCAAAAATTTCAAAAAAAATTTAATTATTGTAAAACTAGGTTTTAGAAAAATTTTAACATTGCTAAATAACACCAAGTGTTACAATGTTACTAGTTTACAAAATATTCCAGTTTCACTTTATTTGAAGCTTATCAGTGCTATGCAAACAGTTAAGTATTTAAACATTCAAGTTACTCACATAAATGTAACATTTGTACTATTAAGTATCATCATCCTCAGTCCTATTACTCGTACCCGAGCGTGGTGACTTTTCTTCATATACATATGTTGCGCACGTGGATTATACACATTGTATATGGGACCTACAGTTTAACGCCGATTCCAAACGGCTATATATATATTTTTTTTAAAGAAGTTCTCTTGGCAAGACATACTCTCGGTGGTTTGCCATTGCCTTCCGAGAGGAGAACGAGCGAATATAATTTTTCTAGCTTTACCGGGAATCAAACCCGGGACCTTTGGCTCAATAGACCAGTGCGCTGTCTACTAGGCCACGCTCGTCCTCAGATTAGATATAGACTATTAAGTATAAGGTCTTGGAAAACGCGGTGAGAGGAAATAACGAGTAAACTCGACAAACTTCGGTTAGACTTGGAAACATTCGGACGTTCGACAGCACACTGACACAGTATGCTGTGACATGGATGTGCCTTCGCTTTGGTTGGCACATCCGTGTACTGTCGAGCGTCCGAATGTTTCCGGGTCTCACCGAAGTTTGTCGAATTTACCCGTTATTTTTCCTCGCGTTAATTTCTAGATCTCCCTTGTCCATAGTACTTTACGCTCTATCTCTTCCTAAGTCTATGGTTCTTCTTTCATTGGAGGTTACTACCCTTTTGAGTTTTGACATTTTCAGAATACATTTAAATTAGCAATCCTATGTTACCCTAAAACCGAATCTCACGATAATCAGATTATTTTTTTTGAAATTCGACCTGCCATATATACTGAATTCATCATTTTGAATTTTAGAATTTTGAGGTCAGAATCAAATTCAGTGATCTCGAAAACCTTTAGAAAAAATAGTCTTCCATAAGTTACTTTGTTAGAAAGTTTCTCTCCTCAAAGAGTTAAAATAGAAGTCAGAATTATATAAAAAAATAAATCTAAAGAAAAGAAAAAATTAAGACATCGACAAAATTTTTAGATTCATTAAAGAAAAAATTATATCAGTATCATGTAAATGATTTGGTAAAATAACATTAACAAGTGTATTTAAACATTCAAGTTACTCACATAATAAATGTAACATTTGTACTATTGAGTAGAAAAAAGGGGGGTAAGATGACGACCTTAAGGTTTGTCGATTTTTTCTAATTTCTGTGAGAATGTAAAAATAATGATCTATGTTTTTTAGATTTACTATAGTTATTTGTGCAACAAGTGCTGCAAGATGAAAATTCCCGGATGCGGTGACTCGCCTTCGGCTCGTGCGTCAACTGCGCACCCGGGAATTTCCATCTTTACGCACAACTTGCATACCCTATTTTATGTTGCAAGTGCGTGGAAAGTGGTCTATTACGCACGTAGCGTGTGTAATGGGCCACTTTCCATGCACATGTTACATAAAAGTCTTTTATAAAAACTGTATATATAAAAATTAAAAAACTTTAAATAAATTAGAATTTTTACAAATTTTCATTTTTTAAAAACGTGTTGTTTGTGTCATCTTGCCCCCATATGCGAGTAAGATGACTTTGTTGTGCCGTGCCGTGAAAGGGATCTCAGGGCCGGCACCGGGGTCCATCAATCCGCAGGGAATAAAGACAACACTCGCGAGATGTCTTAACACTTGCTTGTTTTATTAATAAAGTTAATTTTTAGTTACACTCGTTTCAGATTATTCAAGTACCCTGACTTGCGGGTAGATCGCGATAACATTCACAGATCGTGTTTCGATTTAGACTGACCCCCGCTTATCGCAAGGGCGGGCTTTTTATCGCGCCCGAGTTTATTGCCACATTGCCAACTCGGATAGCTTCCGAGTTGGCATCGACACCCGGCTGTCAGCGCTTTTGTTTCCGGGATCGAGTTGCATCGGTCCGTGACCGAGCGACCTGGTGATGCTCGAAATGCCACCTAAGGCATACGTTGCAATTACCAAAACTTGCGCTGACAGCTTGGTGTTGCAATTAGGTCATCTCGACTTCCGCCTCACAACATCCCTTCCCTCATGGAAAAAGAAAAAATGAGGTATGAAGTTTTTCGCGTTAATATCTGTTTTATACAAGATAGTCTTTTCTTTTTCCATGGAGGTTACATTATCTTATACTCTATTTTCCAAATTGCATTTGGAAGTCGCGTCGCGTGTCTTTCTTCGTTCTTTGTTTTACTACCCATATGACAGTAATTACGATCCCTATTATAATTACAACTATGGACACGGAGTCCACGGGATATATTACATATTTGTTAGAAAAGATGCTAACTTAGTTGTTTTCTAATTCCTCGTTTATTTCTTCTAGGTTTAGGCTTAGTTTCGTTAGTTCAGCAGGATCATTAATTACAGGTTCCAGTCGTAATTCTGTTCCTGATTTTCCACTATCTTCAATATTTATATTTATGGTTTTAAATGTAAAATTAAACTGTGGTAAATTCATTTGCACATATTTAATGTCTTTTAGTTTTTTGTTCGTAGTGTTCGTACGTCTGTTGTAGTCAATCTACAATTTTCATTTAACTTAATTTTTCCCGTTCTTTTTATTTTTATTTTATTTTCAGCCTGATCATTGCATTGTATGGTTATTTTTTGTCTAGACGGGGTGGAAAACAACCATGGCTGCGGTTCGGCTAATACTATCCAGAACGTCACGTTTGAGAGAATGTGACGTCGCTTGCAACTGTTTTGGTGTCTTGGCGTTTTTACAAATATCTGCACCTCGCCGTGCGCTGTTACAAAATATAAGGGATAATTTATTTCACATACAAATTTCGTGTCGGTGTGCGTACATTTACTAGATCACTCTCTTTTAGCGTAAGGTAATTTCAGTTTTTTTTATTAATAGCTAAAAGGGTATACGTGGTTTTGGGAATTGCAAATATATTTTTATTGTCGTACACCGGCAAGGGGCTTATGCGTACAATTTCGTAATTAGGGTATGTAACAATCGGAAAGATTAGGATCGTGTAAACGTTAGGATTATCGTAATATGCGTTTATTTCTACAAAATTCTGGATGGTGTTCTAATTTTCCATTTGTAATTTAAAAGGAAAGTGTGATCCTCGGGTTAGGTAGGAAGTCGCTTCTTTTAATTCCGCTACAATGGTTTCAAGGGGTAGTAATCGCACGAGTATTATACCGCTTTTCGTATAGGTAAGATATTCTATGGTATCCTCTACGTCGCTTATTAGGTCGGCGGTTATGACGGTTATTACTAGCAAGTGTTCGTTTATTTCCTCGTGTCGTATTAATTTCGATACTCGCTGTTCTACCTGTTTCGTGATGTTTGCTAATAAATTCTCGTTATTGTTTATCGTTTGCTCTAACGTTTCTATGTGTCCTAACGTAGCGTTTATAACTTTAATCTGATGTTTCGCCGTGTGCTCTATCGTATTTTGCTGATTCTGTATTAAGTTTATCTGTTCTTGTATTTGTCGTGCGTCGTCGGCGTCCATCATTCCAAATAAAGTTTTATTTATTGTGCCTACTGCGTCTATTAATCTGCGTCGACTCGTCGTGACTTTATATATAGTCTGTAATCGTAACAGTAGCTGAGTCAGTTTTGCATTACTTTTTTCTGCTATGCGAAGAATATTGTTACACGCTTCTTGGTTATCGTCATCTAAGTTATTGCATAGCTCTTTGGTCTGTTCGAGGTAATTTTGGAGTTGGTGACCCTGGTAGAAATTTTGACTGGGCGCTTGCATGGCACTGACCAGCGTGCCACACTGCCACTTCAGGAGCTGGCATGGCACGCTGATAAGCGCCATCCGCGAAACGTCACGTTTTGCCCGCTAGCGCCACAGATCTGATGTGCTGGCATGGCGCTAACATGGCGGCAGTAAGGTACTATCATAATCCAGACATGGGACTAGCGAGTTTTTAACGTGGCACGTGTATGGCGCTAACATGGCGCCAATAAGGTATAATTTCTAAATCCATATTAAAGATTATTCATTTAATTAGTTATTTTTAACAGACTGTCAATTAAACTAATACAATTTACTACTCCTAAATTTACTTACTATCTCATAAATTAGGAAACATGAAAATAAATATGTATACAATGACAAACGTGACTCTTATCAAGAGATAAAGGAAGTGGTATTAAGTTCAATAGGGTGATAAAATGACACCATTATAATTAAAAATAAAATACCTTAATATTTAGCAAATAATCGCAATCTTACATCGACAGTTTTACAATTATTAATTTTCTGTGTTCCAAATAAAAACAAAAACTTTGTACTTCTTTTCACCTAACACTATAACTATATATAAGGCCTTTATTCGCGAGTACACCTAAATACATTCTAGCTCATCCTATATATCTTATTGTAAAAGTTCATGATAGAATTTAAGTGGTATACACCAGTACAGAAATTAATAAAATTAAATTTTAATAAAAAATAAAAAATGGAGCAATTTATGAAATTGGAAGAAAAAACGCAATTGAGCGCATCTCGCGTCTCCCTTTGTCTATAAATGGAAAAAAAGGCAGTCGAGTGTATGTGTTCGTCGACTATTAATTACTGATTGCAGTAAGTACGCAGAAGCAGCGAGAAAACTGTACTTTAAACTAAACGAAAATAGTCTCTAAGGTGCAACTCTTCGTAAGTCCTTACTCCACAGATTTACTACATTTCGTTATATTATCATTTTGTCGAAGTCAAGTTAAGCTTGCTTGCGATATGATGCTCAGCTTCATTAGCTGAGTTATATAAATACTCATTGAACAGAATCTTACATTCAATAGCCCACAACCGTAATTTCGATATTTCTTCAATTTTTTCTACATCTATTATATTATATTGTGCTCGTCCACATCACTCTGATCGCTATCGTTATTATCGATTTCTTCATTTACAATGTAAGTTTCTGAATCACTTCCATCGGAATCACTCAACACTTCTCCTACGTTTATATTGTCATTTATATGATCTACATAACAAATAATAAAATATATTTCTTCATTATACATTTGCTTCAATATTATATTCATTACATGATATATATATATATATATATATATATATATATATATAAATTATAACCTTCCTGATGTTGTTTCTGAATCACTTCCATCGGAATCACTCAAACCTTCTCCTACGTTTACATCGTCCGTGTGATCTACATAAAAAATAATAAAACATATTTCTTCACTATACTATTACATACAGTACAATATATGCTTTGATATTATTCGTGATGTATATGAATAATACCTTCTGATGTTGCACCGCTAGTACTTAATTTATTACATTTATCGTATTTTTCTTCTTCAAATAATTGCAAATAATGGCGTTTAAATTTTTTAATCTGGCGATATTTTTGCGCTCGAAATTTTGATTTTAATTTTTTATTACCATCCATTGTCATGTGAGACTACAACTACATCTATCGTACGTTCATCGTAAGCGGTTGTAACGCTCGTCGTAATCGCTATCGTAAGCTCGTCGTATGACTTGATTCAGCTTGAACTCTTTCCAATTACGACGCTTGTCTGGCGTTGCAACATAACCTATAAAGTAACAACAACATCTATTATAACGCTTTGATCGTGGTCGTAAGCAATAAAGTCATTGTAAACCGTATATCTATGCCAATATATCTATAAACACATTTTTCTTTGCACGTCAAAAAGCTGACAGCAGGTTAGGTTATGTTGTAACGCCAGACAAGCGTCGTAATTGTAAAGAGTTCAAGCTAAATCAACTCATACGATGAGCTTACGATAGCGATTACGACGAGCGTTACGACCGCTTACGGTGAACATTATGATAAATGTAGTTGTTACAGTAAACATGTAAACATTACCGCACTGTTTCGACTCGTGTGTGGGACTGTGGAATCGGCCATCCGTCGGGCACAGATGACGCGCGCGCAATGGGCCACTTTCCACGCACTTTGTGTAATATAAAATAGGGTGTGTAACACGTGCGGGTTGAGTATTGGACACTCGTGCGGGTGATCGCACTCGCCTTCGGCTCGTGCGTCCATTCTGCACTCGTGTCCAATTCTCAACTTCTCGCACTTGTTACACAAAAAATTATTATATAGTGTTCGGATCCGTCTTTCGAACGGCGCGCTTGCGAGTGCGGCAACCCGGTCCGCGCGCTCAAGTCCGTCCGGCCGGGCGCACATGGCACCACCCCACTCGCGCGCCGCTAGCGCGAGTAACACCTGTCACCGCGGGGCGGCTGTCGTTACTCGCAATCAAAATTCGGCAAGAAAGATACATAAGGGCGAGTCGGCCCAGGACGAGTTTGTTCTCTTCTCTCACGTTGAGGCTACAATATACCGGGCGTTAAATATACCGGCAGTAGCGACCGTGATTGAGACGAACCTTGCATATTCTGCTCCAACCTGGAGCGAGCGGAATCCTCTCACCGTTCCTCGGAACGACGTGCCACCGACTTGCGCCTGCTATTAAGCAAGGGAGAGTCTGCCCCTCCCACCCGCCGAACCGGACAAGTTCGGTCCGTGGTGGTAGTAGCACAGGGCAACTCTGCCCGCTCTAGCAGAGGCCGCCGACGACCACGACCAAGGAGAAGAGCCAGGAGGCCCTCGCCACCACGACGACCAACCGCTGCCGGACCGGCACCTCCATTAGAGCTGTGGTGGCCATTGATACGGGTGACGATCCTCGAGTCGCACAGGCGAATCACACGCCCATCAGGGCTGACACTAGTGCCTGGCGATCCGAGGGCAGAAAAGCCCCTACCTCCGAATTCCTGGAGGTCTGTGGGCACCCAGACCAAGGAACGCAAGAAGAAGAAGAAAAGGAGCAGGGAGACGAAGACCGCACCGGCCCTGCCCTCTCTTGAAATCCCGGAGTTGCCCCTGGATAGAACTCCCCTGACTTCGGGAAAAGCAATAGACGCGAATAACAACCGCGAGAAAGTAACAGTGGCTACGCGAGCAGCCAGCCACCGGCTCCCGCTTTAGGCCACCGTATTTTTTGAGAAGTCCGGCGCTCTTGTGCGCCGGCATAAGAGCAATCTAAAGATAAAGCCCCATCCACAATTCACGCGCTGATACGCTAAGTCATCATGTATATATATTAGTGAAATAAAGCTCACTTTTACCAGAGCTTCGACTCGTTCGATCCACTCGCCTCAGACTTCCTTGCTCCCGACCGTTTCGAAACATATAGATATATATTGGCATAGATATACGCGGTTTACGACGACTTCATTGCTTACGATCACGATCAAAGCGTTACGATAAATGTAGTTGTAGCCTATCAGTTCTTCTAAAACTGATTAGCGCCCAATTTAATTATTTATTATTTATTACTGAACCCAAATTATTTATTTACCATTTATTTATTATTATTTATTATTTATTATTGTTATTTATTATTATTTATTATTATTTATTATTATTTATTATTATTTATTATTATTTATTATTATTTATTATTATTTATTATTATTTATTATCATTTATTGCCAGATAAATTAGTAGAGCCCTGCCAGCCGAAGGACCCCGGCCGCGGCAGGTGAAGGATAAAATAATCCTGTCTCAATTTTAACGTACAAATTTCTAAAACAATTAAGAAGTCGATCTAGAAGCCAAAAAGAAGAATCTCGACAGCACCTAATGTGGCGCAAGTGTGGATCGCATTAGAAACTTAGTCAAATTCAGACTTGCGCCCGTTCAATTTTATGTAAATGCCACATTAGGCGCGGACATGGCCCTGATATGGCTCTTTCTACTTTTTTAAGATAAGGCTGTGGCGTGGCAAACTTGCATGGCGCTGACAAGTGTCGTGGCGCTGGCAAGGCAATTTCTACCAGGGGATATCTTACTCCAAATGCCGTGACGTCAATTCTGATAGCTAATTTCCACGTTGCTTTCTTTAGTTGTATGGTCTGATTTTCTCGAAGTAAATTCCAGGTTCCTCGCTAAACGGTGTCACCTCATACGGTGGTACAAGTTCCGGTCTTGTTTCCTCTGCGGGGTGTATGATGACAATGATTATCCTGTAATATTCGCGTTTAAGATAGAATTATTTTTGTTTACTTATAAATATATATATTTTGCTTTATTCTTTTATAATTGCTTTTAAACGATTGGCATGCACGCGTAACGTCTTTTGTTTTATTTTAATGGTGTAGTTTACATTGCTATGTTTCTCAAGAATCACGTACGGTCCAGAGTCCATTGAGACTCGAGCTTTTTCGCTCGTCCGCGTCGCACTGTCTTGTCATGTAGTAACACTTTGTCGCCTACCTTAAATGTCTCTTTGTTTATTTTCTTATCGAACTGTTGTTTTGCCTTGCCTAATTTTCTGCTGGCGTTGATATTCGGTTGAACTTGGCCTACTTGCCCCTGAGAACGTACGGCTCCGGTGGCGAAATATGATGCATCCGTCGCCGCGCTCAGCTTATCTTCTTCTAAATGAAATACATCGCAAATTTTCTCTATTGTTTTTCGCTCTTTGCTAAATGATCGGTTTGCAATTGCTCGTGTAATTTTTTGAGTTGCGCTGAAATAGATTCGCGTTTTTCGGTTGCGTATAACGTGAGTACGTCAGCTGTGTCATTTACCGGCATCTCTTCTAGAGTTACACGCGATGTGAGTGTCTCTACTGATTTTTCCACGTCATTTAACATGCTTATCGGGCATTCAAAATTTGTTGGCTCCATCAAACAGTGTCCGATAAATACTCTTGGTGTAGGTTCTTTACCTTTTACGATACCTACTTTGCTGCGGGGTGGTAAATTTGGTATAGCACGACTAAATATCTCCGACAAAATATCTTCGACAAAATAACTCGGGAAAAATATCTCACGTCGAAATATTTCTCTGACACAATATTTTCGACAAAATATCTTACAAAATATAAAATATTGGGCTATCCACACATTTTATTTTAAGTTTTATGTTTACCATTGATTGTACAGGGATATTGTGTCACGCTCGGTTTCACGTAGTCTTGTATATAGTGGATTATATTCCATCGTGTATCAGTGTCGCGCTGCGAAGTGTTGGTTGTGATATGTTATGGCTGTTTATTAGTAAGCATTTGATCGTGTGTCAGAGCAGTCCGGCTGTAATTATGCCTCTGAAATTTGTAACAAGTCAAAAGGAAAGTTCTCTTCTCGTATACAATGAGTAGGTAAGCTAGGCCGATTCTACTCCGGGGATCTGAGAGGGGTGAGGGGCGGGGGGGAACCGCTGGCGGGGGGGGGCAGGGGGGAACGACGAAGGGGGAGGGAAAACCGCGTTTTTTTATGCGCCGCGGGGGAGGAGGGGGGAAATTGCGGTCTTGGGCGCCGCGGTGGGAGGGGGGAGGGGAAACCGCGTTTTTTCATGCGCCGCGGGGGAGGGGAAAGGGGGAACCGCGTTTTTCGGGCGCCGTATTTTCCGGCGCCGCGGGGCGAGGGGTCTGTGTTTTCCGGCGCCGCAGGGCAAGGGGTCCGCGTTTTCCGGTGCCGCGGGGCGAGGGGCTCCGCGTTTTCCGGCGCCGCGGGGCGACCGCGTTTTCGCCGCGGAGCGGGGCGAGGGGGTCCGCGTTTCGCCGCGCCGCGGAGTCCGCGTGACGTCACACGCTCCCGCTCGCGTTATCTCTCCCTCGCGCGCTCGCTCCCGGCCCCCGTTCGCGCGCGTTTTCTCGTTCGCGCCGTTTCTCTCTCTCCCGTTTGCGTTATCTCTCCCTCGCGCGCTCGCTCAGAAATTATGCGAAAATTATTAAATAAAGACAGCGTAACAAAAGAAAACGGTAAATGAAAAGGAAATTATTTTTAACCATATTATATACATTTATTTATCATGTAGCGCATTATACACAATAGTATCCAAAGCGTAGGCTAATAATTTGCAATCAATAATCGATTTTTTATCGTAAATTTCACGCAAGATTGTAACTGCGTTACATTTATCGGTGATACAATTTTGACGTAAAGTTGTTACAAACTGTTTGAATGTTTTACTTACGCCGTGAACATTTTGACATAGTTGAAAATACACATTCTCGACGCAATGTTCTAGTTCGAACAGAAAGAGTACGGTTGACGGTTTCATGTACAAGCTGGTGCTGCACGACGTCAATTTTACAATATCTGCGTCACGTATTTTAACAAGCTCCAGATCTCGAAACGTTAGCGATGATCTTGCCGATGACTGCACGAGTCGCTGTATATCTGCATGTTTTTCGATGAATGTCACCCACGATGCATGTGGCAAAATTATCCGATTGCCTCAGTTATCGCCAATAAGTATATCCACAGAGGACATAGGTCCCGCGCTGATTCCAACATTCAAAAATTTATACGCTGTTGACGTCAAGGCAAATCTTCTTCCCAAAATACGCGGCGTGTAACGAGGTTTATCAAAACTGAAAAAATACAATTATATGTTCATAAAAGTTTTTTTGCACAAGTATATATGAAAATTAGCGGTACTTACTCATTGTGCTGTTTCTCACACGTTTCGTCTTGAATCGGAACGTAGTAGTTCGCACCGTGAGTGTTCATCGTATCTGGAGGCTGTTTATTGCAACTTACTCGAACCGTATCGAACTCTCGACTGCATTCTAGAATCCACGTAGACCATTTAT
Source organism: Temnothorax americanus (assembly GCF_048541705.1). Taxonomy (NCBI): domain Eukaryota; kingdom Metazoa; phylum Arthropoda; class Insecta; order Hymenoptera; family Formicidae; genus Temnothorax; species Temnothorax americanus. The sequence goes on from NW_027509821.1 coordinate 402,425, forward strand.
ACATACCCAAAACTGCAAATCTTGCAAAAATAGCGCCAATGTACGGCTGCTGCATGGTGACCACCACCACAATCCACATATACGTTAAATGTGATATCTTTGTCAAGAACATTCGTGATGAGATCACCTCATCGGGCATCAAATATGATTTCTTTTCAAGAGCATACGTGTCTCGCAATGATTTCATCGAACACGTGCAAAACTGCAAAATTTGCAATTTCACATAATTCAATGGAGCGTTATTGTTTTAAAGAACATGTCGCGACATGTCTCGTGATGATTTTATCGAACACGTGCAAAACTGCAAATTTTGCAAATAGCGCCGATGTACGGCTGCTGAGATGAAATTAGATACGATAAGCAAACGATGCATTATTAGTAGAATATAAAATGACGAATCTGGAGGATACGCTCAATAGTCGAGAACTGGAAGTCGCGAGTGCAACAAATGGCGTTAGCAAGAGGATCATGCAATAACATGGAGCAAGAGTTGTTGAAGCAATCCACCCTGTTAAATTCAAGGGAAGACTTTGCCGCGTGGGAGCAACGATGTGACGAGTTTATCGAATCATTGGAAGAACAAAGCCAAATTAAGCGGCCACGATTATCAATCGATCAGTCATCGATCGGTCTCAAACAGTCATTGGTCGCATGTATCGCAAGACTCGAAGGTTTGAAAGACTTGGTACGTCAACGTTTCGTACATGTGGGTGCTGGATGCAGTGCGAGTGAGACAGGACTCAGATGGCGCGAGATAGATCCGGCTTTTGAAAGCCGTATATTGACTGGTGCGGTGATAAATTCCAAACACATCGACCCTCGTCAATTTCTTATAAATGCGAGAGAAATTGTACTCAGTCATGTGCGGAACGTCGTGCAGCGATATGACAATGTAAAAATTAACACAGTGTTTAATGGTGAATTTGTTGCGGGTGACAAACGCGCAAATAAAAGTATCGCAACGAGAAACTATGAACTCTTTCGTGAGTCCGATCTGCATGAGTGGTACAAGAGACACGTCATCGAGCCTACTTTAGCAAAGCTGGAGGAATTCCAGGAACGTGATAGCGGATGGGCGTTGTCGCGTATACTCAATTTAATGGTAAACGTGAACAAATATAATCCATTGCACGCGGGGTGTTTTGTGGAAATACCGCAAGAAATTAAAATAAAGAAGGCGGTGATAAACGTGCAATCAAGAGACAATGCATGTTTCGCATGGTCAGTGATGGCTGCTCTGTATCCAGCCAAGAGACATGCAGAACGGGAATCGTCGTACCCACATTACACGTCGATGCTAAATCTTACGGGCATTGAGTTTCCAATGACGTTGAATCAAATTAAAAAATTTGAAAATCACAACAACATCTCCATCAACGTGTACAGCATCGAGAAAAAAAACAAGAAACTTGCTATCTTGCCAATACGTGTTACTGACCGAAAGATGGACAGACACGTAAATCTCTTGTACGTGCATGGCGACAACGTGGGACATTTTGCATGGATCAAGAACCTATCCCGCCTCGTGAGCTCGCAAATTAATAAACATGGACACACAAAGTACATTTGCGATCGGTAAGTACCTATAGTTCTTTTAACAATATATAAAATATTTTGTGTATAAAAATTTATAATATTTGCGTCTATTTTTGCAGATGTTTGCACTACTTCAGCTCCAACGAAAAATTGGCTGCCCACATCGTCGACTGTCAGGAGATGAATGACTGCGCGATCAAGTTACCGAGCGATAACGACAAATGGTTGGCCTTTAAAAATCACAACAGGAAGGAACGAGTTCCGTTTGTCGTATACGCCGACCTGGAATGTACTTTGGAGAAGATGGAAGCGGATCCGGAAACGTCTAGGTACACATATCAACATCATCGCGTGTTTAGCATAGGGTACTACGTGCGTTGCTCGTACGACGAGTCGTTATCTATGTATCGGTTTCGTCGCGATAAGGATTGCGTCGCGTGGTTCGCCGAGGAGCTAAAACGTTTAGCTCACGACGTAAAGACCATTTTGTCCACCAATATACCCATGGCAGATTTCACGCGAGACGAGTGGGAAAAGTTTAACAGTGCAACGCACTGTCACGTGTGCGAAGAACCGTTCGAGCCAGACGACGTGCGAGTACGCGACCATTGTCACCTGACCGGTCGATACAGAGGTCCCGCGCATTCGAATTGTAACTTAAATTATAAAGATTCGCATTGCATTCCCGTAGTGTTTCATAATTTATCGGGTTATGACGCACATTTTATTATAACTGAAATAGCAACAGCGTACGAAGGACATGTAGATTTACTCCCGATCACAAAAGAAAAATATATTTCGTTTACAAAAAACGTTCAAAGCACCGAAGATAAAGATAAGAAAACGTGCGTCAAATTGCGATTTATCGATTCGTACAAGTTTCTCACCTCTAGTCTCGACAAATTGGCATCTTATCTCAGCAAGGATAAACTGCGAATATTGCAACGCGAATTTTGTGAATTATCCGCAGAAAATTTTGATTTGCTGACAAGAAAAGGCGTATTTCCATATGAATACATTGACTGCGTCGAAAAATTGGAGGACTTGTGTTTACCACCGCGCGACTCGTTTTACAGTTCATTGACAGGTGACACCGTATCCGAGAGCGATTACGCGCACGCCGTCGACGTCTGGCAGCGGTTCTCCATTCGAACGCTCGGTGATTACAGCGATTTATATCTCAAGACCGATGTCTTGCTGTTGGCCGATATCTTTGAAAATTTTCGCGATAGTTGCGTCGCGAGTTATGGACTCGATCCGGCGTATTATTATACTCTACCGGGTTTTACGTGGGATGCTATGTTGAAGCATACACACATCAATTTCGAATTGCTCACCGACATTGACATGGTCATGTTTATCGAACGCGGTATACGCGGCGGTTTGAGTCAATGTTCAAACAGATACGCACTGGCCAACAACAAGTACATGCAATCGTACGATCCATCGAAACCGTCGTCGTACCTCATGTATTTTGATGTAAATAACTTATACGGCTGGGCAATGTGTCAACCATTGCCATACGCAGATTTTAAATGGGTCGACAACGTAACCGATTTTAATGTTATGGATGTCGCGTTGGATTCCTCGATAGGCTACATACTCGAAGTCGACTTGGAGTATCCGCAACATCTTCACGACGCGCACACTGACCTACCGTTCTGTCCGACGCGCGATAAACCACCCGGCAAGCGGCAGGACAAGCTCCTCGCAACATTATACGATAAGAAACGTTATGTAATACATTATCGCAACCTGCAGCAGTGTACTCGTCACGGTCTCCGTATATCAAAAATTCACCGTATACTGAAATTCGCGCAATCTCCATGGCTTCGCGATTATATAGAACTTAATACGAAATTTAGGACATTGGCCAAGAATGATTTCGAAAAAAATTTATACAAATTGATGAACAATGCAGTGTTTGGCAAAACCATGGAGAATGTGCGCAATCACGTTGACGTGCGCCTCGTGACTCATTGGGAGAGTAGATACGGCGCGGAAGCAATGATTGCGAAACCAAATTTTCATAGCCGAAGCGTCTTTTCGGAGAATTTAGTAGCAATAGAAATGCGAAAACTCGAGGTGAAGTTCGACAAACCAATCTATGTGGGTATGTGCATCCTCGATATATCCAAGACATGTTTGTACGAATTTCATCACGAGTACATGTTACCGTTGTATCGCGATAAGTGTAAAGTCACGTACACCGATACTGACAGTCTCATTTATCACATCGAGTGCGACGATGTGTATGATATCATGAAGCGTCACATTCATTATAGATTTGACACTAGCGATTATGCGATTGATAATACGTACGGTATCCCACTCGTCAATAAAAAAGTTCCGGGCTTAATGAAAGACGAAAATAACGGTGCGATAATGACCGAATTCGTCGGGCTTAGAGCAAAGATGTACGCCTTGCGAGTGGACGGTAAGAAAGATACGAAAAAAGCTAAAGGTGTTAAGAGTAACGTCGTAGCCAGGTCGATAACGTTCGACGATTACACGCGGTGTCTGCGCGACGAAATTGAAATGACGCGACAGCAAACCTGCATAAGATCCAAAAAACACGAGGTATACACCGTGTCCGAAACGAAAATAGCTCTAAGTCCGTACGACGATAAGCGATACATTATACCCGGTTCTACCGAAACGCTGCCATGGGGACATTATAAAATACCATTGTAAATATATTGTAAATACCATTGTAAATATATTGTAAATACCGCTGTAAATATATTGTAAATACATTTAGATATTTAGGAAAATAAATGACTCATATGTATATATGTATATTTTTATACTGTAATAAATTTTTACAATACATTATTCTTGTGTATCCATGAATTGTGTGAATTATCAAATCCTAACCACTTTACATAAACCTCATTCCCTCTTTTGCGCAAAACTTTTTCAACGAGATACACGTCGGGATTAGCAACGCGATGTAACTCGTATTCGTAGAAGCCGCCGGCGACGGGTTTTTCGCAGGAATCTTCCAACAGATACGTCACAGGATTAGTTTTCTGCACTTTGACGATTCTAAACACCTCCGTGGTCCAATTTGGCGTGTATCCTTTTTCGAAGATTGTCTTGAATTTACTCACGCGTACCGAATCGCCCACTTTGAATCGCGCTGGAGCAGCGATCTTTACGTGGCTGTACACCGTTGTTAGGAGCTTGTCGGCGATCGCGGGGGTAACATCGATGGGTCGCATGCCGATAGTTCGATGCTTTCGCGCGTTGTAATCCGATACGAGACCTGGCAGCGAGTCGATCCATTTGTAATTTCCATTGCGCGTAAACATTTTCCACATGTCGTTCTTGAGCGTGCGATTGAATCGTTCGACGACCGATGCCTTCATTACGGAATATGTCGAATAGTGATTGATATTATGTTTCTTCAAGAGTTTCTGCACGTTTGTGTTGTAAAATTCTTTCCCCTTGTCAGTCTGCAGATTTTTCGGACATCTGCCGCCGTCTCGAATTATTTTTGCAATCGCCGTGGTAACCTCGGGTCCGCTCTTGGTCTTGAGCGGTACGGCCCATGCGTGCTTGCTCAGCACGTCGATAACGGTGAGTATGTAGTGGTAGCCTCTGTTAAATCGCGTGTATGGTCGCATCTCGACCACATCCGCCTGCCACAGGTCATCGTATCCGCGTACTATGACGCGTCTTCGAGAAAAATTTCTTCTCGCAGGAGCGTGTAATTCTTCCACCAGCCGCCGTTTCTCAGCTGATTGCTTCTTACCAGCCATGACGATGACGCGCAACTGACGCAGATATCAGATGTACGTTCTTATCTATTCGCGATGATTCGCAATTACATCTTGAATCATCTTTTGAAGTTCGTTTAGGGTAATTTGCATATTATTCTGGAATACAGCCATCTTTCTCTCTATTTCATCCTGTCGATCTTCCAAAATTTGAACGCTCTGCTACACGTAGCGTTTGTTGGCTGCATCGCCATCATCTACGGGCGGCGCTATCCGTCGAATCTTGCGCGATTTCGCGTCAAAGTCGGTGGCGACCATGCAAAGAGCGTTATCTCGCACGTAATTTCTGATTAATCCTCTCCATTGATAGTACGGTTCCGCACCGCCTCTTCCGAGCGATATACCAAACTTGTTGATCGGCATTTCGATGTTGATTGAATGACTCGCTGTCGCGCCACTTAATTTATAATAAGTCCAGCCTCGCGAAGTTCCTCGATAATCGACAGGATTTCGTTATCGTGACCGGTGTGACCCGCTAGGCGCGAAGCTTCGAGCAATCGGAGACGATCTACAAGCTCGTTGGGATCGTCCCAATGAACATAGTCGATCTTGTTGTCGTTTAATGTCATGGCACGCGGTATACCTTTTCCGGCTTTTTTACCCGAAATCGACTGTGCAATTATATGGTCGATCTTGTTGCCTGTCATGGCACGCGGTATACCTTTTCCAGCTTTTTTACCTGAAATCAGCGGCCCGATTATATGTGTGTACTTGTATCCCCCATTGCCCTTTATTTGAGCGTGAGCATCATAATTGCGTTTATGAACACTCGTCATCAACAGAATGCTCTTGTACGTTTGCATATCGTCCTCCGTGTAGATATCGTCATCGGGATATTTCTTAAAGATTAATTCGAAAAGACCGCGTGTGCCATTGTATCGTATGCCGTCGATAATTATGTTGTCCGCATGGTTCACGTCAAAACGTTTATTACCGAGCATCATTCCATCGTTGGTGAATTTAACACCGTACGCGATGTCCATACCGCTTTCTTCATCGCCGCTCAGAACTGCCCCGATGTACTTTTGGCTCAATGGACCCAATTGATCTCGCAACGTTTCTTGACCCTCAGATGTTTGCAACTGCTGTCGAACGGACATCACGAGTGGGTCATTCGTGGTTTCGAAAACATCTTCGTTTGCGAGCACTGTGTGTTGTACGGAAGGCGCAGAGGTTATCGGTGGTTCATTCAATGAACCTTTCGATCGTTTCGGTTTACGCGGTTGTAAAGTTTTTGTTATTTCGCTCAAATTAGATGGCACATTTATCGATCGTTTCAACGTAACCGGAGTTGAAGCCATTACAGAGTCGTTAAACGAGGCGTTTGGTCGTTGTCGTTTGAGCTTCGGCTCTTCGTCTTCCCACGCCGTTTCATTCTCAATCTTTGACACGTCAGATTCTTTGCCAGCAACGGTGTTTTCGGCAATCTGCCTTAGAGGTTCGATGACGGGCTTAAAGTGTCTCTCCAACGCAATATCTTCCTCCATTTTACCAGTTTTCAAGGCGTGATATTTTTTGCGAATCGAATTGCTCGTTTTCGCAATATCTTTCACGATCCTCTCGCGCTCTCTAATCTCCTCGCTGCTGTCCATGTTGCGCTAACGTTGTTCAATCGACGCGTCGACAACAACTAACCACGTTTTGGTATCGCAAAGTCGTTAAATCCTTTTCTGTATTGACCATTCGAAATTGCGCTGTCCTTGTCTATCACCACGAATCCGTACTTTTGTTGCCAACACGTATGACACAATTTACTGAAATCATCGTAAGACATATCTGTGTTTACGTGATCGCTGTATATGTGTTTCAGATTGGTACCATCCTGTTTAAACAGAATCAATAAATTCGCGTTGTCGCGTATAAGATGCTTCGGTATCTTCGCATACGTCTGACAAAGATAGAAAGAGTCAATGTCCGCGTGCCGGCCCATTGCAAAGTATTCTCTTATCGTATCCTGCTTGTCGCATGCCACGTCATCAAAGATAAAAATAGAATTCGGGAGCGCCTCGCTCGGCGGAATGACGTCACTGTTATTCGAGAACGTAAAGTAGCCAATCTCTTCTATCGGTGTTAGTATATTCTCCAAATATCGATATTTCGGTTGTTGCAACGATTTCGAGTACACATACACGTTCTCGAAACGTACACCGTGCGGACTTTCCAGCAAGCTTATCAAGACGTTTGTCTTGCCGCAATTCGACGGACCGCAGATGATACCGCGTATAGAAATCGGTAGCATGCCTCCATGTTTGCGTACCTCTTTTGTTAACGGCATCCTATCGTCAAAGTTTGTCACTTTGATCGTCCGCGATTGTCGTACGAACCGCATTTTACCTCCCCTCCACAACGAATGAATAATAATATCGAGAAAGCTGGCCTATTTATAGAGACGCGTAGAGCTGAGATGCTCAGTCGTTAAAATGTTTTTGCTCGTGTCGGATAACAGCGATATTTACGATTTAACCGCCGAGCAGTTAAAGTATATACCAAAGGTCATTCTACTGCGACAGTTTTATAATCACATAGATTATTTGTGGGATAAGCTTCCCGAACATATCAAGACAGATTCGGAGGTTCAGCAATATCGGCGCTGTTTAATACATTATAATTTGCCGTGTCAGCAAACGCACATCGACGGTCCGCCGCCACTGATAAAAAACTGCGGCGAATGCCGCCAAAGATAGGTCGAGGTCTGCTGAATCGCGCGATAAACGCGCTTCCGATCGAATTACATATCCCCGGCTATCAATTTTGCGGACCGGGAACTCGCTTAGAAACACGATTGGCAAGAGGTGATCGGGGTATTAATCCATTGGACGCGGCGTGTCGCGAGCACGACATAGCCTACTCGCGTAGCAGCGATCTCGCAGAACGACACGTGGCAGACAATATACTCGCCGCGGAAGCGCGAAAACGTGTCATCGCGAACGATTCGACTCTCGGAGAGAGAGCTGCGGCTACAGCCGTCTGGGCGGCCATGAAGGCTAAAACGAAACTCGGTATGGGTTTGAAAACGAAGAAAAAGAAGAAGACCAAGCGAATACTTCCGGTAGCGAAACGCGGCGGTATCCTACCGATCTTGCCGTTATTAGGGGTTCTCGGCTCGTTGGTCGGCGGAGCGGCAGGAGTCGCAAAGGCCGTGAATGACAACAAAGCCGCGCGACGTCAGCTGGAAGAGATGCAACGTCACAATCGCGCCATGGAAGGTCACGGACTTTATCTCGCTCCGTACAAACGCGGACGGGGAGTCTCAAGAAAAAAAAACGTCGAAGGGACGCTAAAAATTCCCAAGGGTGTAACTACCAATGTGCAACTGCAACAATTGGCAAAACGTATGCGCATTCCATATTTTAGAGGTGTTTTCATGCGCGACTCGTTACCGATCGGCGGCATACGTCGAAACGAGAGCGGTATCGTGAATTTGGATAATACTGATGGACCGGGTACTCACTGGGTGGCGTATGCGAAGAAGGGAGATCGTGTCATATATTTCGACAGTTTTGGCAATCTTCGACCACCGAGAGAATTGGCGCAGTATCTAGAGAACAATGTAATAGAGTACAATCGCACGCCTTATCAGCGATACGATCAGAGCAATTGCGGACAACTGTGTCTGCGTTTTCTACAGTCGGTTGACAATCAATTTAAAGACCGGCGTTACGCTGTTTAATCTCAGTATTCATTCAAACATGTCACTGACATTTACGCTCACCGGCAAGAGCAGCATTCTCGCGGTAAGCTACTTTCCCGCCGTGGATTTGAGCGATAGCGATTACGAGCTCGGTCTAACAGATTTTGAAACCTATCACACGATACCGAATGTAAATTCGTCGAACAATAAATTCTACTATGACGACGACGACAAGGAGATTACCATTCCCGAAGGATCGTACGAACTGCGTGATATAGACATGTATCTGAAACGCGCTCTTTTATGGGACCCATCCAATAATGTCTCGACAAACGAAGATGAACCGCACCCATTGATTATTATTCATGCTAATAGCAATACGATGAAGAGCGAGATCAAGTGCGCTTATCGGATAAATTTCACAAAACCGAACAACATTGGATCGCTGCTGGGATTTTCAGCGAATCGCGTGCTGGAATCGCGACAATGGCACGAATCGGATGTTCCGCTAAATATCATCAACGTAAACATCATTCGCATAGAGTGTAACGTGACAGCGGGTGCGTACAGCAACGACAAGTACGTGCACACGATACACGAGTTTTCACCGAGCGTGCCACCAGGATATAAGATATCGGAAACGCCGGCACAGATCATTTACCTTCCGATCATCGTACGGAGCATTTCGGACTTGACGCTTCGCGTCGTAGATCAGGACGGTCGATTGATTGATTTTCGCGGAGAAGAGATCACCATGTACGAAGACGACAGCGATAACGTGAGATATTCGTACTGAACGAAGCTGAGCAGGTGCGACAGACGAGAAACAAAAAGACAATCCGATTGCTAAAGAAGAAACTCACTGCGTCAAACATTGAATTTTTGAAATCATTGGGTTTCGTCGTACGAAATGGCTAATATCTTAAACATTGGAGGTGAACCGATCTTTGACGACAGCGTCGTCAAGATTGAGACACACACGTACAATCCGTACGCTAACACAACGTTTGGACATAACGATGAGATAAGAATACCCATACAACAGCAAGATTTATACACGTTGCCATGTGAAAGCTTTCTCTACGTTGAAGGACGATTGGTAATAAAGAGAAGGAATGACGAGTCTGTGACAACGCTTGCGAATAATTGCGTGGCGTTCATGTTCGATGAGATTCGATACGAGCTCAACGGTGTGGAGATTGATCGCAACAGAAACGTTGGCATAACCAGTACCATCAAGAACTACGTATCGCTATCGTATAATGATTCTCAACTCATGCGGAATGCTGGCTGGGACGTTACATCAAGAGACACGGTAGTGTCTCGCGCCAAGTACACGCGGAGCGAGACCGACCGTGACTCATTTACGCGACGCGACGGGTTGCGAGTACCCGAGATGTTGAGATCTCGATAACGAGTGAACGGATCAAGTTCTAAGTAGGCTTGATCGATAGCTTGGGGTCCAATTAGGGGGGGGGGTTTCTCTCATAATATTCCGCTACGTGCCCTACGAGCGGAGATATTGCGACGCAAAGTCCAAATGCGAAAATTTATTTTTAAGATACGTCGTCTACGTCAACCGCTTTTCTTTATAACATACATGATGCTGAGATGAAATTAGATATGATAAAAACAATGTGACAATTGTGAGATGTAGAAGGATGAATATGAATGTACGCTCAGTAGTCGAGGAATAAAAGTAAGAGTCGGTTGGCATACTTGATAGTGCGGTTTATACAACAATTGGTTCGCCATCTTAAGCTGTATATCAAAGCCCACCGATATGAGCGAGTACGCAAAACTTTGCAAACCATTGTTCTATCCTGAAGGGAAACCGATCGTGAAAATTAACGATCCGTTCGTGAGGAATGGGGATCCGCGGACCGTCGATGTAACGAGATATCAGATCCGTCGGGAAATCGGAATCGCCGATCTCCGATCGCATCGGAAGTTTCTCGAATTTTATGAATGTCGTGAAATACTAATGTGGCAAGATTTTGATGATCATGAAATGTTTAAAAGAGACATTGTATGAAGCGAAGAGAGAGGCCGCATATACAATATGTGTTTGTAGATTTTTTCCTGGGAAACATCTGTCGCGAAATCGGAATCGTCGATCGCCAATCGAACTGGATGTTTCTCTATTATCAAATATATTGGAAAAGAATAGAAGACGGTCGAGAAGACGGTAGAGAATATAACGTCTAATTGATTTAGACGCGTTAGTGCAACACCGCGGTTTCATCATTAAAGTAAAAAATGGATTTCGAAGAATTGCATTTTGAAGGACATGATATGGAAGTTGAAGCAAACGATGAAGAAATGGAAGTGTCTGGAGAAATATTTTAAGTGTATATTATCTAAAATTAAGAAACCTATACTGCTAAGAGATTAACAATAAGTGTAACAATAAGTGTAACAATAAGTGTAACAATAAAAAGACAATCAATGTTGTGTCACACACAGTGCGGAAGGTGACTCAAGAGCCGGGGTTTTAAGTTGAAATCAAGCGGTGGTAAGCAATTTTTCTATTTGTAGTTTTTATATAATTTCTGAACAAGAACGCGAACGGGGGAGAGAGAGACCGCACGAATGAGAAGACGCGCGCGAACGGGGGCCGGGAGCGAGCGCGCGAGGGAGAGATAACGTGAACGGGAGCGAGAGAGACCGCGCGAACGAGAAAACGCGCGCAACCGGGGGACGGGGGAAACATCTACGATGGAGAGACAACGTGAGCGGGAACGGGCCGTGTGACGTCACGCGGACTACGCGGCGCGGCGAAACGCGGACCCCTTCGCCCCGCGGCGCCGGAAAACGCGAACCCCCTCGCCCCGCGGCGCCGGAAAACACGGGGCCCAAAAAACGCGGTTCCCCCTCCCCCTCCCCCGCGGCGCATGAAAAAACGCGGTTCCCCCTCCCCCCTCCCCCCGCAGCGCCCAAGAACGTGGTTTCCCCCCCTTCCCGCGGCGCATGAAAAAACGCGGTTCCCCCCTCCCCCTCCCCCGCAGCGCATGAAAAAACGCGGTTCCCCCTCCCCCCCTCCCCCCGCGGCGCCCAAGAACGCGGTCCCCCCCCCCCCCTCCCCGTTCCTCCCCCCGCCCGCCCCCCACCCCGCGGTCCCCCCCCCCCGCCCCTCACCCCCCCTTAGATCCCCGGAGTAGAATCGGCCTAGCTTACCTACTACAATGGTTTTGTGTATTCCATCGTTCGTGAAACTACATCGAACGTTACGTGGCGTTGCGTAGAATATAAAAACTGTAATTGCCGTGGGCGAATTCATACGAGCTCAAAGACACGGTCCGATACGTGACATTTTATTGTGTTTTTTGTGCTGTTTGTAGTGGTATTATGATTGCAAAAGCTATTTTGATATATTATAGGAAAAATATTAGATGAAACGGAGCATAATCATGCCGTTGAGGCGGCAAAAGTAGAGAAGCGCGAAAAACTATCGAAAAAATAAAGAAACGAGCTATACAGTCGGATGAGAGTACGAGTGCCGTCGTTGCTGCTGTTACTTTGAATGTGTCTGTCGGTGCGGCTGCCGAACTCCCGTCTACTTCTGCCCTTGCTCGGACGGTACAGCGATCTCGAACAAAAATTATTCCTCAGTTGCCGAATCCCGATTCACGCGAGAGCCTGATATTACCAGATATTTTTACGCAAACTTTGAGGAGTGACAAATTTTTACTGCACGATAACGGTGGCAAAGATCGATGCCTAATTTTTAGTACTGCGGAAAACTTGAAGATTCTGGCTCGTTGTAGGTTGTGGTTGGGTGATGGAACCTTTAAAAGTGTTCCTACTGTATTTGCGCAATTGTACACCATTCATGGCTTTCTGTCTGGCAAAATTTATCTGCTTGTCTACGTCCTGGCTCCTAATAAGCATGAGAGTACGTATGCTACAGTATTATCGTTTTTGAAAAGCATTGAATCCCGCTTGAAGCCAACCCGGCTCATGATCGATTTCGAATCGAGCTTTGCATCGGCTTTTGCTAAATGCTTCCCGGACGCTGAGATAAGTGGTTGTCATTTTCATTTCGGGCAATGTATCTGGAGGAAAGTACAATCGGTTGGGTTGCAGGTGCGTTACGGGCAAGACAGCAATTTCGCCTTGAGTATTAAAATGTTGGTTGCGTTGGTTTTTAAGTCGGTAGACGATGTTATTAATGCTTTTGAGACTCTCACGCAATCAGAGTATTTTCCTGAGGATAATGAGTCTGTTGAAAGCGTCCTTGAGTATTTCGAGGCCACTTGGATTGGGTCGTTAGATCGTCGTAAGAGGCGCCGTTCCCCTTGCTTTCCTATCTATATGTGGAATTGTTATAATGCGGTCGTAAATGATTTGTCTAGAACAAATAATGCGGTAAAGAGCTGGCATCGAGCCTTCAACGAACGTGTGCGTATTAGTCATGCATCGATCAGCAAGTTTATTAATGTATTAAAAAACGACCAAAGAAGTACTACTGAGTTGTTAATCGCGCAAAGTCGCGCCGGTCGTAACGTACAAAATAAGAAGCAAAAAAAATATGCTGACTATGAATAAGCGCTTGAAAAATGTTGTGCTTGGTTATAATAGTGCCAACATTTTGGAATATCTGTGTGGAGTTGCCACCAATATTACTTTGTAATTTTGATGACGGTATTCGTGTGCGCCAATGGAGTCGTTGTTATATCGATTGCTTGTATTCATGTTGTTATAAACGCCAATTTTTCAATAAACGCCTTATGTTCAGCGGTATTGTTGATATTTATGAAGATATTTAGTCGCGAGATACTTTGGTGGTGAGACATTTTGTCCGAGATATTTTGTCGGAGATATTTTGTCCGAGATCAATTGTTACGCAGCCGGTAAATTTACCTTCTTATATTGTTGGAGTTTAAATGCAACTTTGCCGATGTGTACTTGCTTTTGTGGCGTGTGAGATAACGGCTTTGCGCTTTGTGAGGAAATTATTCCCCAGTATTCTCTTATAATCGATCGGAAAATCGTCTTTTACCACGTACATAGTATGGCGTATTTTCTTGCTTCAAAGGTCTACGGTTGCTTTTATTTTTCCGAGAGTGTGGATCTTGTGTTCCGTCACTTTGGTCAATGTCAGGCGTTTTTCTCGCATTATATAGTATCGCCTTTTAAATTTCTTATTTTTATTAGCGTCAGGATCGCTCCTGAGTCTAATAAGAAATTTGTCTTGCCTTTCTTAGCCTCTTGAATCGGCAGTGTTATCAGGTTTAAAATGTGTATGTTATACTTTCCCGTTATCTGCGACACTTGATACTTCTTGGCGGCTCGTGCCTTATTCTTCTTTAGTCTCTCGTCTTCTTCGCTGCCGCTATTGAAGGAAGATTCATCGCTCGTTTCTCACAACTTCTCTTTTCTTAACTTTAAACTGTTTACTGGCGCGTTTTCGGGGGCATCCGTTTTTGATCGGCTTGATCGTTCCGTGTTGGGTCGTCCGTTCAGCGAACAACATTTTTCTAACTTATGCCCGGTCCTTTTGCAATAGGTGCACTCGAGTGTATTTATTTTGCTGAGCTTGTCCGCTTTCAGCAACGAGAATCTATTTGCGTGTCGGCTCGTACGGCAATCTCGCCCGTAATGGCCTGTTTCTCCACATTTGTAACACTGTATTGTCGTGTTTTGCGAATATCGCGCTTGTTCCGTATTAAATTTATTTTTGTTTGTCGGCTGTTTGTTCCGCGGAGAGGGGCCTTTTACCTTTTCCTCCGCACTGGCGCCGGTTATTGCTTCCTGCAAAGTTCTGTATCGCTGCGCTCAGACTAACATTTTAATGTCCTCGTGCAGCCCTATTTGGTAATTATAGAGGGCTTGCACCTTTATACTGTCGAGGATCGCTTTTTACTGTTCTTGAGAATGCCCTTGGTTTTCCTCAATGGCCTCGTATAATTCTCTAGCTAGCTTTTCTACGCATCGCCCAAATTCCTGCGCGCTTTCTCCCGTTTTTTTGCTTCAAGGAGTTAAATTCTAGTTGCAGATGGGTCATGCTGCGCTTTCCTAGATATTCTGTTTCTAGTTCACGTTTTAATTGTTCAAAATCATGAATGTCGCGCGTGTCAAAATCTATTATGGCCTTTTCTTTAAATTTTGTGCATAAAATGGCCTCTAAGAGCATCGATTCGTTCGCGGGCTGAATGTCTTTATAATCGCGTAATTACTTGCGTTTAAAAATGGACTATTATTACGTACGCGTCGGACTCTGTCGTTTGAGCGTTCAAAAGTTGCGGCCTCTAGTCGGCTCGTACGATCCTGCACATCGCGTATCACGTGTAGAGTTCGTCGGAGCGTTCGAAACTTGCGGCCTCTATTCGATTTACGCGATCCTATACATCACGTAACGCGTTTAAGATTTTGTCGAGCATGGAGTTTCGAGCTTCTGGACATGCTCTAGCCGGCTCTGGGGCTCGACTTTGTTTAGTTGCGGGCGGTCGTCTGTTTACAGTGGACCTAAGTCGCATTATTTCTGCATCGACTTGCTCGGGTGTCATCGGCATATCCTGAATCTCGTCGCGGGGTACATTAACTTGAGCCGCTCTTCCTTGCTGGCTTATTTTTCCGGTTTTGGGAGTAAAAGCCTCTTCTTCCAGATCAAACACGCTACTGTCGTAGGACGTTAATGAGAATTCTCTTCTCCCGGAGTTATTACTCTGCGTATCGGCCGATGTATCCGAACGTGCATTTGGGTCTGTTGGGTGCAGTCTTTCTATGTCGTTATCGCGATCGTTATTCTTGCCCGCTAAACTCGCGTCGATGTCTTCGAAAGAAAATTCGCGTTCCATCACGACGTTCGGGTGCAGTTCTAGCACCGGCGTCTTTTTGTCCGAATATCGCAATTCTAGATTCCGGCGCACGAAGTAGTTATACTAGGGGAGTTCTAACTCAGGAGCTCCAAGAAAGGGGGGGTGAGAGAGGGAGTATCGGATTGCGCAGGGGGAGTAAGCAGGGCAAGGGGAGGGGGTACCGGATAACGCGGGGATGAGCGGGGGAAAGGGGGTATCGGATTACAAAGGTATCGGATTACAAGGGTATCAGATTACAAGGGTATCGGATTAGGGAATATTGGATTACGCGGGAAAAGGGGGCTGGGTGACCTTGACATACCACATGTATGACTCACCGGGATGACTCCCGTGTATGACTCACGTGCACAAATAGGGCCGCGTGGGGCGTCCGCGTTCGCGTTCGCGGTCGTGCCGCGGAGTCCGCGTGGGGGGTCCGCGAGAGGGAAAATCCGCGATCGCGCCGGGGGGCCCGCGTGGGGGTGCGCGTTCGCGTCGCGGGCGCGTGGGAAATCCTACCTTAGTTTCAACGAGGAGGGGCCCCATGGCCGCGGCCCTCCTTTCGTCTTAACGCAGCCAGCAATGACTCTTGCGGATCTTGGGAACCAGAGCGGCGGACACGAACTGCCTGAGCCCTTGCTACGCGGTTCGCGTAGACAACCAGCGCTTCGTCAACGATACGACGAAATCTTCAACTCTCCGCCAGGCGGAACAACTACTCCCGTGCGCGTCCGATGCCGGGTGGCGTGCCCACCTGAGCTGTCTGGAGCGGGGGCGCGGGAGCATCGAGCTCCAGCTCCTGAATTTTGCTCTCCTCTATGTTCTAAGCGTCTTGCAGGGGAAGGCGCGGAGACATCGCAAAAAAAACACGTCTACCACTTTGCGCGGACTCGATGAGACTGAATTCAATGACGGTTACAAAACGGAGAAATCGCCAGAGAAAAATATAATGACGGTGTATAAAAATATAATGATAGTCGCAATACGTCTTGCACTACAAAGGCAAGCGCCGACGTCCGCCAGAACATCGGCGCCTCGCTTCTGTTACGGTATGCGATATTTGTTTGTAATTCAAGCAGCCGGGGTTCTGGCGAACGTCGCATATACGGCTCGAATAGAATAGAAATGCGAAGAAATTATAGCATGATTTATACTTAAAAATTACTTTTTTATTTTTTTCTTCTTTTACATTTTTTTTGACGCATTGAACCTGTCGGGACATGTTTCGCGGGTGCCGTAAACAAATTTTTTTTAGGAAAAGGGAGTGGTTATTGCGTAGACTAAACAATCTATTCACGCAGTGTGCTAAACAAAGAAATGTCGTCATCGACGATAATCGACCCGATGACGCATCGAACCTGTCGGGACATGTTTCGCGGACGCCGTAAACAAATTTTTTCTAAGAAAAGGGGGTGTTATCGCGTAGACGTATCTATTTCACACTATTTTTTACAACGCAGTACGTAAAACAAAAGAAGAAATGATCTTTCAAGATTCAATTCAAGCGAGAGAAAAAGAGAGAGAGAGAAAGAGAGAGATTTGATTGATTTTTGATTAATTGATTAATATATTTATGCCCAAGTGAAGCTAAAGGGCAAGGAAAACATAACATTATACCAATATAAAAACAAACTAAATAGTACATTGAATAATGTACACGCAACTTAAAACTATACGCAACTTAATACTAGGAAAAAATAATACAGAAAAAGATTAATCAAACGCAGTTTAACACTAAGTGTTCGGGCGTCGCTTTTCGACGGTCGCCCTGAATCTGGATTCCGCTCAGAGTTGAGCGAGAAGCGTGTGTAACGCGAGTCGTAAATTCGCGGGAGGAATGAGGATTAAAGCACTCGGAACACAGATTGCACAAAGAAATATATAGTCTTTATTTCAAGAACGGAAAAGACGCGAGGGGGAACAACGGATCGTGCGCCGCGGATTCGGAAATCTTCTGAGTCGTTCGTACTTTCTGCCAGGTATCGCGAACGGAAATCTTGTCTCGGCTTCTCGTGTCGAAGCCTCTCGCGGAGCGGAGATCTTGTACGCGTCGAACGAAAATCTTGAGCGCGCGGCAGAAGAACGATCGCGAGCGGAGCACGACCGGAAGTTTTCGGACCCCTCGCTAAGTAGTACACTTAATGAAGAAATATAAGTAACTTAGATCCGCACTTTGAGACGAAACGAACGAGTAGCGATTCAAGCCGCGATTTTAGAGGGAGAGAGCCGTGCTAGCTGTCTTTAGACGAGGATTGATGCGCGACGATTTTCGGTTATGAGTTCTGGCCCACGACTTGAGGCTAGGAATCCTCAGCAACCAACGACTAAATGTCCGGCGAGCGAATTCGCCGTTTACTCAAGAGGCTTGTTTTTCAGGAACAAACGCGCGATGAGAGCTGAATCGCTATTCGTCCGTATGGTCATATCACGCGTCACAACAGCCGTTTCCGTGCTTCGACAAATAAGGGAGCACTCTCGTAACGCATGATCGCGATCGATGGGCTTCGAGGGCCGGGGATCGCGGGGAACGTATGTTTCGCCCAAGTTCGACAGAGCTCGAACCACATAAACATCGGTATTTCTCGATGTGAAATATAATAATGTTTTCGAGCCGATGTTTCGCGTAGGAAAATTCGACGGATCTCGAACACTAAGGAAAAAGCTAAAAACTAGAGGATAAATATAAGATAAGAACTTAACATATGCGAATTCGAATGAAAATAAGTAATTACGAAGAAGACTCTTGAAAGTTGCAAAAGAAGTTGCTGACGTGATATTATCTGGAAGAGAGTGCCAAAAATAGATGGCCGATATCTGAAAGGAATTTCTATACATTTCAGTTTTGAAAGCTGGAATATGAAATGATTGCGTAGAAGAATTAGCTAGTCGATTAGATCTTCTAAGTGATAGATCAAATGGGGTAAAAAGTTCACTCAAATACGTTGGCGATCCCATGTAAATTATTCGAAACATTTGACAGCCAAGAAAAGATCGTCTTCTGTTCTCTACATAAAGCCAACCTAGGCGTCGTCTATACTGCGTTATGTGCTCATCTCTCCGCAAATTGTAAATAAATCTGATGCAGCTATTCACAAGTCTCTGCAATTTCAGATTAAGTTCCTTACTCAAGCTATGATATATAAGGCAGCAATAATCTAAGTGAGGTAGTACCAAAATCATTACTAGCTTGATTCTGAGTTCCGTGGAAAAAGAGTTCTTGTTGAATTTCAGCTTGTGCAACGAATGGTGAACTCTTTGCGAGACATGCAAGACATGCTTATTCCAAGAAAGATTGGACTGAAGAAAGACTCCGAGGTTCCTCACCTCGTTTACATATAGCAAAGGCGTATAATTGACAACAATTGGTGGTAGAAGGTTCAGATCAATATTATTGATATTTGTCCCGCTACCAAATATTATTACCTTAGATTTAGCAGGGTTCAATTTCAAACTATTTGCCCTTGTATAGTCAAAAATAGCATTCGCATCTTTGGAGATCAAGTTGAGGTTATGGAGGATATCAGAAGAAGCACAAAAACGATAGATCTGGACATCATCCGCAAATATCATATGTTCCGAATAAATCAGGACCTTACCAATGTCATTAATATAAAGAGTAAACAAAGGTGGACCAAGTACAGAGCCCTGAGGAACACCACACAATGTAAGTAACCAAGAGGAAAAATTACTCTCACCATCCGCCACGGCCTGAGAACGACCGACAAGGTATGAGAAAATCCAAACAAAAACGGAGTCAGAAAAACCCAACTCTTTAAGTTTAATCAAGAGTCTAAAATGCGGAACCGTGTCGAACGCCTTACTGAAATCGAAGAGAATCATGATCGTTATAAATCCAATATCAATCGCCTTCCTGATGTTGTCGCAAACTCGCAAAAGCGCAGACTGAGTATTATGACACGGACGATACGCATACTGTCTGAGACTCATAAGATCATGCTTGGTCAGGTATTCAGCAATCTGCACAGCAACGATCCGCTCAAGCACCTTAGACAATTCAGGTAGATTGGCTATCGGTCTCGTGTCTGACGAGGATGAAAGAATGCGAGAGAGAGAGAGAGAGAGAGAGAGAGAGAGAGAGAGAGAGAGAGATGATTTTTATTAAGCCCAAGCATAAGCTATAGGGCAAATTTGTAACATAGCAATAATACATATATCATAGGTATTGAAAGTAACATGCCACTTAACATTGTATACAGAAAATATATGAGAAATTTAACTTGTACACTGATGTACAAATAACGTACATGGTCACTCAACCACTCGACGCATGTATTACAGAATAACGGTAATATATAATAAGCAACGATACAGAATAACGGTAATATATATAATAAGCAACGATATATACTTTATACCACATTTTGCTCTCAATCTAATTCGCAACAGTGCACAACATTACGGCGATTATAACTTTACTCAGACTCGAGTTCCGATGCCAGTAAAAATGACCGCTAGAAGACTTTTGAAAGATACAAGAGAAGATGCAGATGTAACGCTAGACGGGAGAGATTGCCAGAAATATATAGACGAGATATGGAATGAGTTTCTATATGTGACTGTTCTATGAGCAGGCAGACTAAATGTTTGAGAAGAAGTGGCATGCCGTTCGGACCTCCTGAGTGATGGGTCAGGCAAAGTAAAAAGCTCACGTAAATATAATGGGGAGCGCATGTGAATGATTCTATACATCATGCAGCCGAGAAAATAAAGCCTCATCCTCATCAATACCTCTATAGCTTCGCCTTGAGATGGTACGCTCTAAATCCAAACTTATTCCCAGTGAGAGCGACAGTTCAACAAGGTCATGTCCAGCTATAAATGGGCATTCAGATTTGACAAAAACTCGGACTTTATCGCTGTCATCTACCACGAAGACGTCAAGCCACGAGTCAGAGGTGGCCGTGTGATGTGTAGCGCCAGAGGGCGCAATACTCATTGACATCCTTGACATTAGTTCACGGAGGTATCTTGCTTAATTCATAATTAGTAGAAAGAAGGTTACAATTTAAATTGCCACTAATAATAATATTCTTGTATAAGTGCATAACTCCCGTGATTGCTTCTTCAAAATCATGCAACAGCAGACCCTTTGGTTTTCTATAGACCGACGTATACAATACAGCCTCGTCATTAGGTAGACGAATATCCATAATAAGGTACTCAGGAGCATTTTCCTGCAGAAACAGCAATAACCCTGGCTTTAAGTGTGTTGTGAATATAGCAGGCGACTCCTCCACCTCTCCTATTATCACGATCATGACGAACCAAAAAGTATCCATGTAACGCCACAAGGTCGTCAGAGATGTCAGCATTAAGCCATGTCTCAGACACAGAGATAATATGATGAAAGTTCGTATTGAATTGCAGTCTGACAAGATCAATGTGACCCTGAAGAGAGTTGGCATTGAACTGTGCAATACAAAAGTAAGAGCTCCTGGTTACGCCTCCCCGAGCAGCCGCTGCTGTGTTCCCTGCTCGATTCAGTCAAACTAAGTCAGTTAGATCTTTTTCCGAATCAATATAGATTATAGGGGTCCCATCAGAGGATCTGACGCATATGCGACCTCCCCTTACCCAAACATATTTGTATGACTTCTCCTTGGCAACACGTTTCGTGTGCTGCAATAGATCATGCATGGCTTTAGGTAACATCTCATTGACATATACATTGCGATCAGAGCCGTTCCCACATACCTCTCCTTGCTTAAGCACATGCCTCTAGCTCTTTTCCTTGAGATTATCGCTTCACGGACAGCGCCAGACGCCACAGTGACTACAAGCGAACCAGTATCCTTAATCTTCAAGGATCGGCCAGGAGCCGCCTCAGGCTGAGATTTCTGCATAGTAGGTCTGACATTAAGAACATGACAGGAAAGATGTTGTATGTCCAGGACACTGAATATGTTGTTCACAAGCGCCGTCGGATCAATCGACGAAGCCGCCGGCACTCCTGAAATAATTATTTTGTTCTCATCCTCCGCATGTACAATGGGCTGAGTATTCTTTAGCGCTTGGATGTCTCGCGCCAGTGAAGAACTTTCCTGCTCTAATTTAGCAATACGCAGAGTGTTGTTGGTCACTGTTTCAGCAATACTGTTTAGCTTACTAGCTTGTCATTTATCTCATTATTCGTTCTTCGTTGATCCTCCATAAACGCAGATATTTTCGCGTCTGAATTCTTCATTTGTTCGCATAATCTGTACAGCAGAGAGAGAAAGAGAGAGAGAAAAAGAGAGAGAGAGAGAGAGAGCGCGCAAAGAGTATATAACAAGGAATGAAGCGCGTCAAGACACGGTAGTATGATTTGAGAGCATATGTGCAGCGATACATCGGTCGAAAAGTATTACGGTTTCTTCATTATTTTATGATTGAACATTATCCCGTGCAAGTGCTCTGTAAAAGAGACTCTGTGAAGAGATAGGCAATCGTTGGTTGCCAGAATCGCGCGACTCGAAGGTGCGAAGACATGATTGGAAAGACATTTTATCCATAGCGGTGGTGATTATGCGGACACCGGTAGCAGTGGCAACACGCGCGCGGCAAAACTCGTTTGTCGAAAGATCGACAAACGCGTATAATACCGGCGCAGTAATTAATGCAGACTACATAGAACCGCGACAGTTTTTGGAAAACGCCGGTAGCGTCAGCGTAGTGCTCGAGCGAGTGCAAGACATTATAAAAACACATAACTGTGTCAAAGTGAACACCGCGTTTAACGGGGAGTTTGTGGCGGGCGATAAACGTGCCAATAAAAGTCTGAACACAACAAACAAAGAACTCTGTCGTACATCAAACTTGCGCGAGTGGTACGAGCGGCACGTTATCGAACCCACATTAGCGTCCCTCGAGGAGTTCCAGGAACGCGACAGTGGGTGAACGTTGTCGCAAATCCTCAATTTGACGGTGAACGTCAATAGGTACAATCCGTTACGCGCGGGATGTTACTTAAAATTACCTGAAAAAATTAAAACGAAGAAAGCGGTGATCAACGTGCTGTCGTCTATGGACAATGCATGTTTTGTGTGGTCAGTGGTCGCCGCCTTACATCTAGCCAAAAGAAATTCAGAACGGGAATCCTTATACCCTCATTATACAACAGTACTGAATTTACAAGACATTGAATTTCTAATGACGTTGAGTAAAATTAAAAAATTCGAACAACTCAACGATATATCCATCAATGTGTATACCATCGAGGGACAGAAGACGTCAAATGTTCTTCCAATACGGCTTACTGACCGGAAGAGTGATAAACACATGAATCTGCTGTATGTACGTGCAGGACCCACGAGACGACAATGTGGGACATTTTGCGTGGATCAAGCATTTATCGCGTTTCGTTTAGCTCACAATTGAGGATGCACCATGGTCGGAAATACATTTGCGATCGGTGAGTACCTATATGAGTACTTCTTTTAATAATATATATATTATTTTATATTTATTGTATAAAAATTTACAATATTTGTGTTTTTCTCTATGCAGATGTCTACATTATTTTAGTTCGAGCGACAAGTTGCAGTTTCACACGGCAGGTTGCCGAGACACAGTTGTTGCCATCCGACTACCGAGCGAAGACGACAAGTGGCTTAGCTTCAAGAACCACAGCAGGAAAGAACGGCTTCCATATGTCGTATACGCCGACTTGGAGTGCGTGCTGAAGTAAACACAACCGGAGACGGAACACGCATCATACGCCTATCAACATCATCGGGTATGTAGTATAGGATACTACGTACAGTGCTCGTATGATGAAACGTTATCAGCGTATCGATTTCGTCGCGATAATGATTGCGTTGCATGGTTCGCCAAGGAACTCAAAAAATAGCGCATCGAGTAAAAACTAACTTGTCCGATAATGTCCGCATGGTAGATTTAACGCGAGACGAGTGGGAGACATTTCATAGCGCGGCGCAATGTCACATTTGCGAAAAACCGTTCGAGCCAGACGACGTGCGAGTACGCGATCATTGCCACCTGACCGGTCCGTTATAGAGGTCCCGCACATTCGAACTGCAACCCAAATTATAAAGATTCTCACTACATTCCCGTAATTTTCCACAATTTATCGGGCTACAATGCGCATTTTATTATCACGGAGATAGCTGCCGCGTTCGAAGACTCGATCGATGTACTACCAATAACAAAAGGAAAGTCTCTTATTCATGAAACACGTTAAAGATACCGCCAAAAGATCAGATTCGCAAAACGACATAAAATTAAGATTAATTTGATTCGTACTTTCTTAGCATGAGTCTCGCAAAATTGGCATCCTTCCTCGATAAAAATAAGTAAAAAATTATACGTTCCAAATTTTCCGCGTTATCTGACCATGATTTCGAATTACTGACGCAAAATAGTTATTTGTGCAATAAGTCCTGACGCACGAGCCGAAGGCGTCAACTCCGCACCCGGGAATTTTCATCTTTACGCACCACTTGCACACCCTATTTTATGTTGCAAGTGCGTGGAAAGTGGTCTATCACGCTCGCGTCGCGCGCGGAATGAGCCACTTTTCACGCACGTGTGACATAAAGGTGTCTTTCTATACGAATACGTGGATTGCAACAAAAAGTTGGAGGACGCCATGTTGAAACATACGCGTGTCAATTTCGAACTGTTCACCGACATTGATATGGTCATGTTTATCGAACGCGGTATTCGCGGTGGCCTGAGTCAATGTTCAAACAGATACGCGCGGGCCAACAACAAGTACATACAGTTGTACGATGATCCATCGAAACCGTCGTCGTACCTGATGTATTTCGATGTAAACAACTTGTACGGCTGGGCGATGTGTCAGCCACTGCCCTACGCAGATTTTCGATGGTTCGAAGACGTTTCAAATTTCGACTCTAGCACGATCGCTTCGGATTCGCTCATGGGTTATATTCTCGAGGTCGATCTAGAGTATCCGCAGAATAAACACGACGCGCACGCTGACCCACCGTTCTGTCCGACGCGCGATAAACCGCCCGGCAAACGACAGAACAAACTTCTCGCCACGCTGTACGATAAGAAGCGTTATATCATCCATTATCGCAACCTGCAGCAGTGCGCGCGCCACGGCCTTCGCGTCACAAAAATACATCGCGTATTGCAATTCGCTTAATCTGCGTGGCTCCGCGCTTACATTGAATTTAATACAAAATTTAGAACACTGGCCAAAAATGAGTTCGAGAAAAATTTATATAAATTGATAAATAACGCGGTATTCGGGAAAACGATGGAAAATGTACGCAATCACGTTGACGTAAAATTACTGACAAAGTGGAACGGACGATACGGCGCGGAGGCAATGATCGCGCGAACAAATTTCCATAGCAGGAGCGTGTTTTCGGAAAATCTAGTACTTAGCCGTTGAATTGCGCAAACTCGAGGTGAAATTCGACAAACCGATCTACGTCGGCATGTGCATCCTCGACATGTCGAAGGTGTGCCTATACGAATTTCACCACGAGTACATGTCTTTCCTGTACCGTGACATGTGTAGAATTGTGTACACCGACACCGATAGTCTGATTTATCATATCGAGTGCAAAGATGCGTACGAGAACATGAAACGTGATATAGCCAGGTTCGACACGAGTGATTACGCGGTAGATGACGCGTATGATGTGCCTCTCATCAATAAAAAAGTGCCGGGCCTGATGAAGGACGAAAACAACGGTGCCATGACCGGTGTTATGACCGAATTCGTTGAACTTAGGGTGCAATGTGCGCCTTGCGAGTTGATGGTAAAAAAGACACAAAAAAAAGCGAAAAGTGTCAAAAGCAACGTCGTCGCGCATACCATTACGTTCGACGACTACACGCGGTGTCTGAACGATAAGATCGAAATGACTCGACCGCAGTCATGCATAAGATCGAAATTGCGAAGTGTACACTATCCGCGAGACGAAAATCGCTCTGAGTCCGTACGACGATAAGTGATATATCGTACCGGATTCGACCGATACGTTCCGTGAAAACATTACCGAATACCTTTATAACATAATGTATATACGTATATGTATGTATGTATGTAGTATAACGTAATGTAATGTGATCTAACTGCTGCAAAAGAATCTTTAAGATTGTGACAAAACTATATATACGTAAAACTTTTGATTCTTTTTTTGCTTCACATTGTAAACGGGACAATGAAAAAAAAATCATTAATGTGGGCGTCCGATTCCGATGATAATGACTCGCAGCAAAACACATCGACTCTATCGTTGTCGTCATCCGTGTCGGACGGTGGTGTTCATCGTCGCGAACTTACATGCATGGTGATAGGGCGGTCGCGTTGAAGGAGAACGCTCGCTCGAATTTGGCGACGTACCCTCTACGAAGGGGGATCGGAAATCCATATGTGCAGGAAAAATAATTGTGGATACGAACATTAATAGCTTTCGGTAGCAGATCGAAATGGTATATGAGTAGAGTTTCGATAAAAATTCCAAAAAAATATCGTAACATGAACGCTGATAAAGTAGACGCGTTTTGCGATAAATTCAAGAAGCGGTGGAGAAGAGTTGACTTCATAGTACCTAGGAACAGTGAAGGTAATTACGCCATATGGCATAAAACGCCTCTTGCCAAGTGCCTGCGTGAAATGAGTGATAGCTATGAAACGTGAATAATTTATGTATGCAATGTATGTAATATAATGTATGCAATATATGTAACATAATATTTATGTATGTAATATAATTTATGTATATGTATAATGTAACGAATGTACGTATGTATGTATGTATGTAATGTAACGTATGTATTATATTCGAAACACAGACACTTTAATTAACGAGGTTCAGAAATAAATTATAATTTATTGCATATCCCCGTAGGGTTCGCAATATACTACCAACCAATACTATCCTTATTCTCCTCTCACTTTAACCCTTTGGACCAACGGCTTAACGTCTCTTTCCGAAAGACGGAGCCCAGTTTTCTCCGCACAAAGGCCTCAATCTTGCACGGAGGAGCGCAGCTTTCAGAAAAAAAATTCCATGTTTCTAGTGGACTCGAACCTGATTCCTCAGATTACGAGTCTGGCGCTCCACCACTAGAGCCACACTGCCGCTCACGTATGTATTATATTAATGGAAGAAATATTAATCACACATTTTTGTATTTTATATTTTAAATATTTTTGTTATATATATTTTTATATATAATGTATGCAATGTATGCAATATAATTTATGTATGTATATTGTGGCAGTCAGCTGTCCGCCACGAACACACGAGCGTACGACCGTACATACGCGGCACGGATAGTACAACGGGCGCGCGGCACGAAGGCGCGCGGAACGAAGGCGCGCGGAACGGATAGTAGCGACGCGCGGCACAATATCGATCGGCGAGATGGATTGACGCGCGCCCGCCACGCGGCGCATCGCCGGCCGATTCTCTCGTAAGAAAGATTCAACATCGACCTCTATATAAGGGGCACCTCAGCGGGGTTTCTCCAGCAATCCTCGTGAACGCCAGACAGGGTGTGCTGATAGGCCCTTGTCATAATAACCCTTTTGAACGGAGCGTGCTCTTAGTGGCCTTCGTACTATACCTGCTTGGCAGGGCATTAACCGTAGCGTGCTCTTAGTGGCTTTCGGACTATACCTGCTTGGCAGGGCATTAACTCTCTTCGGTAAGAGTCAACAGACACCCTGCCGCGGAAGAGTTTTCGGGGTCGTAACGACCCAGCCCGACGGGCAACACCGTATCCGATGGAGACCAAGGCGCTGCTTTCTTCTAGTCCAACTCCTGCTCCGCTTCCTGTTCCGAAGACCACGGTGGAGACCAAGGCGCTGCCTTCTCCTAGTCCAGCTCCTGCTCCGCTTCCTGTTCCAAAGACCAAGCCGAAGGGTCGACCTGTCCTGACCTCTATGGTCCCTGCCGTGGAAGTGCATCCCGAAGACGAAGTGGAAGTTTACGCCGATTGCACACTGGGGCCATTCCGACCCAGCCCGTCCGGCAGCACTGAAATCGGTCGTAAACAAGGCGTCGTCTACTCCCAGTCCGATTCCAGCTCCAACTCCAGTTCCTGAGATCTCAACGAAGGATCAGAAGGAAGAGACCTTCCTACCTTGGAAACTTATCCCAATAGAGATCCAGGCAAAGGACCAACTTCCTATCCCTAAGATAGAGACTTTTCTACCTTAGAGACTCATACCGATTGATCTACCAATCCTAGTTCTACGGATCCGACATCTTCCAATTCCATACGATCGGAGAAATTCTGTAGCCACACAGACGGACCACATATTTAAAACTCCTTCTCAACCACGTCGTCCACGTTCCCGACTGAGTCCCGTTCCGTCCACACCAAGAGGCAAGCCAAGGACTCCCGGACGGAATCTGGCGATATCACGAAAGAGTCCCCTCAAGAAGAAGAGTTTTGTTAAGCAACTTTTCCAAGAAGAGTAATGAGAGTATTACATTACACAACAATAACTTACACTTACACACACGACCACGTACTCATACACATTAAAGAAGTTTATTATTTGTACATAGAGCATGATAAAATATAGTGAGATTTTACCTATATGAAAAGATTCGTTATTGTGGGAATCGACGTACCTACCCTGATATTCTAACCACAACCTACCCCACATATATATACATGTATGTATGTATGTATGTATCTATGTATGTAATTGTTAGCGAAGTTCTGTTTCCGGGCGTAACTCCGGTTCGCCAATTAGCGTAAGAATGCCGAGTCGACCCCGACAGGGATCCGGTGTGCGATTAGGAACGGACACTTGAGTTTCGTGGAATGATGCACAAAAATAGTTTATTTAACAGTCAGTCAGTTCACAAATTAAGATGAGCGCGGTACTCTGCGCGCACGTGAGGCGGTGTGCTGATCACGTGACGCGGATCTGATAACCGGTCGCGGAGTTGCGAGAGCAATTAATACACGCAATTGAAGCTTGAGATTAATGAGCGCACATAGGCGGTTTATAGCAGTCGAACTTATGTTCGTAACGCACAAGACGCGAAAGTGTTCTTTAGTCGCAGCAACGACGACGATAAGCGAGCGCACAATGGCGCGGCACGTAACACGCACCGAAACGCGTATGTTCACCGCTCGCGAGGCGAGGGCGAGTTGCAGAAATCGCACTACCGGCGCGATTTATTTGCGGGCTCTGTGAGAACAGTCAGACCCGTGTGCACGACTGCTTATATGCGACCGCGTGAAACGGAGTAAACGATAACGGATGCACGGCGGTATGCTACCTCGTGAACCGGAGTGCTCTTTTAGACTATCGGAGACCGGAGCTTTCGCGGCCCGTCGCGGGCCCGTTTCGGGAACCTTCGGAAGCACGACGCGTATCGACCAATCATTCGCTTTTCCGGGATCATGCGATCACGGCATGACAGGATCGTTACGCGTCGGGAAAAACTTCGCGGTCAGGGTTGACGGGGGGTGCAGCGTCAGATCCTCTCGTTCGGAGGGCGACTAAGGGATGGCGTTACCGGTACGATATTGATCCGCGATCGCGACAGAAATTACGAAACAGTAATGTAACGTATGTATTATATTAATGGAAGGAATATTAATCACACATTTTTGTATTTTATATTTTAAATATTTTTATTAAATATATTTTTACATGTATATATATATATATATATATATATATATATATATATATATATATATATATTGGATATTTTGAGTAGGTAAGTTAGGCCGATTCTAACTAGGGGATCTGAGGGAGGGAGAGGAGCGAGGGGGGAACCGCGGGCGGGGAGGGGGGTACCGCGAAAAAAGAGGGGAAGGAAGAAACCGCGTTTTTCGTGCGCCGCGGCGGAAGGGGAGGGGGGAACCGCGTGTTTCGTGCGCCACGGAAGAGGGGGAGGGGAGAACCGCGTGTTTCGGGCGCCGCGGGGGAGGGGGAGGGGGGAACCACGTTTTCCGGCGCCGCGGGGCGAGGAGGGGTCCGCGTTTTCTGGTGCTGCGGGGTGAGGAGGTCCGCGTTTTCCGGCGCCGCGGGGCGACCGCGTTATCGCCGCGCCGCTGGGCGAAGGGGTCCGCGTTTTCGCCGCACCGCGGAGCGTTCGCGTTTTCGGGCGCCGCGGGGCGAGGGGACCCGCGTTCGCGTTTATATTGTAAAAAATTGCTTACCATTGCTGGATACCACTTCCCGGCTCTCAGTCACCTTCCGCACTGTGTGTCACACAACATTGTTACACTTATTGTTAGTCTCTTAGCAATATAGGTCTCTTAATTTTAGATAATATACACTTAAAATATTTTAAAAAATACTACAGTTTAAACAGTCAATATTTACACGAAAACACACATAGGACACATATTACATGTAAAATAAGATATAGTGGCCCCCCCCCCACACGATGAACAAAAAAGGCCGTTCATCAGAATATACCGTCTGGTGTCATGTTTACGATAAGCATACAGCATCGAGAATAATCCACCGATTCTCACAATGCATGACGCACAAAACTTTGTCTGTCCTGGAGTAAAGTAAAAATACGTGCAGCACATCCTTGTAAGAGGATTTAACGCATTGACTTCAGCCTGATTCATGACTCTGAATATTTCTTCCGAAACATCCTCAGACATTTTACTATCATAACATGAATCGTCTGACAATACTGCAGCATCATCATCATCAACTTCCATTCCTTCCTCTTCATTTACTTCCATTTTTCCAGGCACTTCCATTTCTTCAGGCACCTCCATTTCTTCCTCGTTTGCTTCAACTTCCATTCTTTCTTCTTCTTCAAAGTGCAATGCTTCGAAATCCATTTTTTCCACACTTGCACCCACTACTTTTAAATCTAATGTTTTAAATGTTTTAAATGTCTTAAGATGGCGAACGAATTGTATAAGTCGCACAAACAAGCACGCCAACCGACTGCTCTTACTTCTAGTCCTCGACTACTGAGCGTACCTTCAAATTCATCCTACTACATCACACTATTGTCACATCGTTTGTTTATCATATCTAATTTTATCTCAGTAGCCATACGGATGCGTCTGCCGAAAAATCTGCGATGTGCAGTTTTGCACGTGTGCGATGAAGTCACCGCGAGACACGTATGTTCTCGAAAACGATATCGCGCCATTGACTTTCGGTGATTTGATCTGTAAAACAGCTATTGAACCGCTATGAAACAGCTAAAAACAGCTATCAAACAGCTAAAAACAGCTAAAAACAGATATGAAACAGCTATCAAACAGCTATTAAACCGCTATGAAACAGCTAAAAACAGCTATGAAACAGCTAAAAACAGCTATGAAACAGCTATCAAACAGCTCTTGAACAGCTATCAAACAACTAAAACAGCTCTTGAACCGCTATGAAACAGCTAAAAACAGCTATGAAACAGCTATCAAACAGAGTTAAAACTGGTTGTTTTTAAAAAAGGTTGTTTTAAAGACGTTTTCGTTGTTTTTAAAGACGTTTTAAAGGTTCAAAAGATGATTCAAGATGTAATTGCAAATCATCGCGAATAGATAAGAACGTACATCTGATCTCTGCGTCAGTTGCGCGTCATCGTCATGGCTAGTAAGAAGCAATCAACTGAGAAACAGAGGCTGGTGGGAGAATTACATGCTCCTGCGAGAAGAAATTATTCGCGAAGACGCGTCATAGTGCGCGGATACGATGACCTGTGGCAGGCGGATGTGGTCGAGATGCGCCCATACACGGGATTCAACAGAGGCTGCCACCAGAGAGAAACCTGAGAAAGGCCATCCCGGCATTTTTCGTCAATTTTTCTGTGTCGCATTTTCCGACGCGCCGCCTGAGAAAGTGCAACTCAACTACGTCGTTTCGCTCGGTAACCGCTCATGGTTTGCGTCCGTGCTAATGGTTCGTGTCCGAACTAGCCAGTTAGAGGGGATATGCTGCGGCCACGGCGCGGCGGCCGCGCTCGGCCGGCCCGGCGCACAGTAGAGCCGTTTGCGCGAATCGCGGAAAAAATTATGTTACTTGTAAAATATGCAATGAATGATCATAGAACTTTTCAATGTTGACTTATAAAATGTGCAAAAGTGTATATTTATTATAAATTAGTGATAGAAACAAGTATTTGATTGAAATTAAATAAAAATTCAATTTACATTTAATTAACGTATAAGCGAAAGCAAAGTAATTCTTGCGTCTCATCGCTTAAGTCTAAATTTTTTTTATGTAGTTTACTTTTTAAACTAGTTATTAACGGATTGGATGGCATGAGCATCATATGCATAACATCTTCATTTGTAAACAGACGGCTACATTTTCTACTATGATTAAGTCAATATCATAATTTTTATTATTTAGAAAACAACTGTATTCTAATAAAAATTAATTAAAAGTCAATATTTCGTTTTAATGTCTGCACTATAGTGCAATAAAGTGCACATATTTTTCTTGACGACAAGTGGCAAGACTGGCAAGAAATCAGCAACCTAACCTACAGTTTGCTCATAAAATTCTCGTGGAGTCGCATGGCGGCCGACCTCTATGAAGTTGGCCGGACAACTTTAACGTATCGAACTTTCATTAATTGGAATCGATTGGTGGTCGTTTGGTGGTCTTTAGTAGTCTAATCCAATCGTTTGGTGGTTAGTCGTTTTCCTGTAAAATAAAAATGAAATTTCCGGTGTGAACTTAGCCGGATATTTTTTATTTTTCAACCAATTTAACTTTTTTATAGCTCATTCGACGCGGAATCGTTTGGTGGTCACGAATATTATCATAAAAACATTTGGTGGTCAACCGTTTTCCCAGAAAATAGAAAAAACCGTATGCGCATAATGCCGCCCAGCAAACGAAAAAGGATTAAAAGATATTAAAATTTTTTAATACCTTTGAATCCCTTTTTTGGCGGAATTAGATGAAATTAAATGGGATTTGAAATGAGATGGTCCAATCCCATGGAATCCAAAAAAGAAATTTTCAATTCCATCCAATCCTATGGAATCCGTAAAGATTATGGAATTGCATGGCATTAGATGGTTTAGGAAATTGTTTTAAATTCCTCCCGAAATGACCACACACACACAATTTTATGAAAATTGGAAAGGATCAATGTTTTTAGATAAACGTTTATTTTTGTAGACAGACGACTGGCGCCGTGTGGGCTTAAAGCTTGGGAACTCTTGCCTTAGGCGACTAGCGCCTGAAAATATCCAAAAATATCTTATTCGGTCCCGTAGGGAGTCTCCCTATATACCGGTCGGTGCGGAATTTTGAACTCGAGAGAATGTGCGGGCGATGCGACGCCAAGCGGCGTTGATGCAAACTACCCATTTTCCGCGCGGGCGTGTATCACTGGTGGCGCGTACCGCCAAATTAGTTTAAAAGAATATTTCCTTGATAGAAGCCATCTAAGAAGTAATTTTCTTCAAGAATGTAAAATTTTGTCATTAAGAAAAGGAAACGTTATAACCCACAAAAGTCATACTTTATTCAAGAAAATGATTTATTACATGGCTCTTAAGAAATTATTTCATTGGATTTAAATATTTATTTTCTTGGTGTATAGATTTTAAATATTACACTCTTTCTTAAAAAAATGTTACTACATAGAAAAAAATTATTTTCTTGTTAAAGAATAAATGTTTACTTATAACAAGATATTAAGTGTCAAAGAGCATATAAATTTCAACTTTAAAAATTGTTATTTTGATTCTGATATCGTACATTTTTATTTAAATTAAATAAATATTTACTTAAATATGAAAAACATAATTTAAAAACATATTTATTTGGTTTAAAAAAATATTCCCTTGGTAGGAGCCGCCTAAGAAGTAATTTTCTTCAAGAAAGTAAAATTTTGTCATTAAGAAAAGGAAATGTTATAACCCACAAAAGTCATACTTTATTCAAGAAAATGATTTATTACATGGCTCAAGAAATTATTTTATTGGATTTAAATATTTATTTTCTTGGCATATACTACGTTTACGCGATCGTTATTTCTGTAGTAACTTACGATATATCACTCTTTTACGCGGCGTAAATTATCGTAAGTTACTACAAAATCCCGTTTACGCGAAGGAAAATCCCGTTTACGCGAACGAATTATCGTAAGTTACTACAGAAGTAACGCTCGCGTAAACGTAGCGATATATATTGTGACGTTGCGGCCCGCCGCTTCGTGGCAGCGCCCCGCCGCCGTCACAAGGCGCGGAAATTTGCGCCCAGGGACGAGCCAGAGGGGCGACGACGAGATCTCCCGAGGCCAAAAAGTCGATATCGTTTCCGCGTTTTGACTATTCTTTTATTTTCATGTGTAATTATAATGCGCGCGGCGCCTCACCCACACCACGGCGAATCTTCGAGGGAGTACCAATAACGAAAGGGGTCCGGGAGGACCAAGACCGAGGCACTATGGGACGTTTCGCCTATTTTTTGGCCAAAATATCAAAGATTTGTTGTCATGAGATGAACGTCTGTATATTGGGGTTTTTGGGGTCGCTGATTTCGAATATGACATTAAAAATTAGAAATACAAATTGGCGGATCCAATATGGCGCAAAAATTGCTTGTTTTGCATAAAAATAGAACCTAGGGGGTTTCTAAGGAGTTTTCGAGGTCGCTGATTTTGAATATGACTTTAAAAATTATAAATATAAAATGGCGGATCCAATATGGCGCCGGAAAATATAAAAAATTGCTTGTTTTGCATAAAAATGAAACCTAGGGGGTGTCTAAGGGGTTTTCGAGGTCGCTGATTTTGAATATGACTTTAAAAATTATAAATATAAAATGGCGGATTCAATATGGCGCCGGAAAATATAAAAAATTGCTTGTTTTGCATAAAAATGAAACCTAGGGGGCTTCTAAGGGGTTTTCAAGGTCGCTGATTTTGAATATGACTTTAAAAATTATAAATACAAAATGGCGGATCCAATATGGCGCCCGACAAAATTATAAAATTGTCGATCAAAACTTGAAATTGAAAATGACTGTTAAAACTTATTAATTAATAACGACTTATTCAATATTTTTGTCTTCCATTTCTATATCAAGATCGTCTAAATGAAATACTATATTTTCAAGCTCGAAGTTGCACTCGTCTTCGTCTTCAGTTTCGCTAGTAACATCTAAAATATCATCATCTTTTAAATTAATGTCAAAGTCTGTATCATTAATAACTAATAAATCTATAACCTCTGGTGGAAAATGTTTACGCTTTCTCTTATTAATTCTTTTTTGTAAGCTAATACTTGAAATTATAATATCGGAACTTGCTAAGGCACGTTTAAACATATCTGTCAAATTATCAACTTTAGTTGTTTTTCGTGCGTGATATAATCTATCATTTTTATAATATTTTTATATTTTTGGGCGCCATATTAGATCCGCCATTTTGTATTTCTAATTTTTAATGTCATATTCAAAATCAGCAACCTCAAAAACCCCTATAAAACGTCTCACTGTGATATCGCTTAGCTTAATCACGAACTTGTTAAGAAAAAAATAGTCGATTGTCTTTACTTTAAAAAATTATATCTCCCTGAGGCGGTTCTAGGCGGTGATTTACGGAACGGTTTTAGGAAGAGTAAAGTCCCACCTAATATTTAAGCCAAAGATCGTCTTGTTATTGTTTGTTATTCGGAAGTTCTAGTCTTTTAAATATCAGAAACTGATAAAATCATTACTTTTTTCTAATTCAAGTTTAAAGTTTTCTCCACCAGAATGGCCAAAGCTTAATTTATTTTTATTATTTTCAAGCATTAACTTATGCTAAAAAAGTATTTCAACCAGTGATTTGTACGTCTTCAACATTGGAGGAGAAAAAAAAAGATCAAAGAAACAATAATCTTTCGTGATTTCAAGGTACATTTTTACACACTTTCGAACACAAAATGCGACAAAAAAAATACTTTGCGTGGAATGGTCTTAAATTTTTAACCGTGTCTCACTAATGTTTATAGAAACTTTTCCAATCGTTAAACATTACGAACTTCGACTTTGATTTTTGTCATTTTTGGCCAGAAAATAGGCGAAACGTCCCATAGTGCGAGGAGGGGTGGCGAGAGCGGAAACTACAGGGATCACGGGCGGCGAGAGCAACGCGGCAGGCGTGCGGCGAAAGGGGCAGCGATGGACAAGGCCGCCGATAGCGGGGCCCCAGGTACCGGGGAAAACCCGGCCTCAGCAATCTGCCTCCACGGAATACCGGCCCGCGGAGTGACTGATGACCGCCCCGAAGGCAACCGGAGGCACACCGGCCAGAACAAAGTCCAGTCCGCTGCCCAGGGACAAATTGAAGAAGTCGCTACGCCGCCGAGGGACCGTTGCGCGCTCCCGATGGATCCACCTTACGACGATCTTGCGTTAGAATATCGCGCGAGCTTGCAAGCTCGCTCTCGATTGGTTGGCACGCCCCTACGGAAGGGGGTGCCGCATCGATTCCGTTATCGAGCGAATCTAGCGAGACACTCTCTGGTCGTCCGTCGGCGAGTGCGAACGTTTTCTTTAAAAGCTACGCGATAGCCGCCCCGAGTCGGGAAAATCTGTTGCGCTGCGGCGATCCTCCGTACGAGGTGACGGTAAGGAGCCCTACGAGGAGACATCACACCGGTGAGGTTGCCCGCAGTAATTAATCGCGAAATGTAACGCCACGACGCCGCCCTCCGGTGCACGCTCTCGTCCGGGATAACGTTGTAATATCGCGACGCGTGCGGTCCCTTGAGACCGCGTATCGAATGGCGATCGACAGCGAGAGCGAAGGGCCTCGGGATGGTATCGTGGCCGCGGAATTGAAGTAAAGACGCGATTGCGAGCCTCTGGAGATCGCGATAGATTCGTGACGAAATCTGCTGCTGCGCGTCCGTTTCGCATAATGTCCGCGCTCGTGGTTGTGCCTCGCGCCTTCCGTGTTCCCGGCGTATCAAATTACCAAGAATTGCTCTTGTGGAATTTCGCATGCGTCGGCACATCATTCGCGTTAATCGGCCGTCTGTGAGTGGCTATTTGCCTCAGAGAATCGTGCGTGTTAGGGTAGTTATGTTCGGATGCGTTGTTCGGTGATAACGTGTTATTATTGCTCGCGGTAATCCCGCACATGTTCCTCGCGTTTCTTCCAGTATTTCGCGCTACGCCGATTGCCTCGGCGCCTCGTTTTCGCGTTCGGAAATCCCTGAGGACAGGATTGTCCGTGCCCGAATGACTGGCGCTACCTTTGGTCATTTCTCGCGTTAGATTAAGTCCGTATTTTCGCGTTTGTTATAGTATTCCGCATCTCCTTGCAATCGCGCCGAAATTGAGTTCGCGTTATTGTGTTGCGTTCGGTCCTCATTACTTTGGGACGTGGCTTCCGCCACGATTCATACTTGCGTTAGGCTTAAGATAATTGGAGACAGAATTCTCGCGCGACTCCCGGCGTTGCGTTCACGCGCTCCGAGCGTGAGGTATCGCCCTTTCGCGATCTTTCCTGCGAGATCTTATTTTCTATTTCCGTGATTATTTCGCGTTTACGGTTGATGTTCCATATTAATTGTAAGTTTTGTCATACTGTATCTCTCTGATCTAATCGCAGCGCCTTCTGCGCGTTTATTACACGATAACGCCGTACTTCGTTTATTCTGGTGTCCGCGCTATCATTATTTCTTTTGTTTCATCTCGGACGCTCGCGCGACTGATTATATGATTTGCCTGACCGGCCGGAGCCGAATCGGCCCCTATATGTTTCACGCGCGCATTTCTAATGAATAAATGTTATTTTGATTTATTAATCGCTTGAGTTCGGAACCTTATTTATGGCGTGTCACCCCGCCGAAGATCGCGCCGCCCTTCATCACCCGCCCCAGCCCTTAGGTCGAGCTAGCCGATTCCTCACACATCCGCACGTCTCGCTGTGCGTCTCGTGTTGGTTTTCTTTCGCGATTTCGCGGACGCGCGTTGACGCGTCTGGCGCCCAACGGTAAATTCGTTTCGCGAAGTGTCGGAGGTGCGAGGGAATCGTCGGAGAGGCCCGTCATCCCGCTCTCCTTACTCCTTTTGATCCGACACACGTCCCGGAGCGGTCCGGGAGTGAAAAAGTCGTGACAATATATATATTTTAAATATTACACTCTTTCTTAAAAAAATGTTACTACATAGAAAAAAATTATTTTCTTGTTTAATGTTTACTTATAACAAGATATTAAGTGTCAAAGAACATATAAATTTCAACTAAAAGAATTGTCATTTTAATTCTAGAAAACATTTTCTAAGATGTAATTTTTAAAGTGAAGAAAGGTAGATTAGAATACAATTCTCCTCATCGAGCTCACGCTGAAAAACAAAAAATAATATAATTTATTTTATTGTCAACTTAATTGTATATATATTTGCAATAAAAATTGTCTAATATGATTTTTGTAAATAAAACGTTTTATTTTAATGTAACAATACCGACTGTTGAATATTTAAAAAATTTAATGTTTTACATTAGTTTGTTTATCCCAAAGTTACCAAAAATTAAACTAATACGGAACTTTTAAAATTACAATTAATTCATAAGAATGACTTTCAATTTTGTAAGTAATAGGGAATGACATATATATATATATATATATATATATATATATATATATATATTATAGACTCAAATAACGATGGGATAAAACTAGAAATTTAACGTCTTATACTCGTTTTTTAATCTTAATTTGGAATAAAATGGAATTTGTTCTGTTGTAAATATCGTCGGAATTCAATGGAATTCGATATATACATATTGATTTCCAAATTTGGGATTCAATGGTATTTATTTCATTGTCGGAATAGTCGGAACTCAATGGAGTTCAAAGTTCAACACGGACACTTTTCAATCCCTATCCTGGCATTCAATGGTATTCATTTTATTGTCAGAATAGACGGAATTCAATGGAATTCAATACGGAAATTTTTAATTCCTAGTTTGGCATTCAATGGTATTCATTTCGTTAACGGAATCAATGGTATTCAATGGAATTCATCACGAAACTTTCCAATTCCTAACCTGGCATTCAGTGGTATTCATTTCGTTAACGGAATCAATGGTTTTCAATGGAATTTATGACGAAACTTTCCAATCCCTAACCTGACATTCAGTGGTATAATATTTT
Source organism: Temnothorax americanus (assembly GCF_048541705.1). NCBI lineage: Eukaryota > Metazoa > Arthropoda > Insecta > Hymenoptera > Formicidae > Temnothorax > Temnothorax americanus. The sequence continues at coordinate 441,244 of NW_027509821.1, forward strand.
TGTGTCGGAATTGGATGGGATTCAAAGAAGACAAATTCTTTCCAAAATAAGGAATTCCATGATATTGAAACTATTTCAATCCCTTTTTTGGACACAATGGAATTCGGAAAGTCCTTAATTGAATTCCTGGCAATCCCGTTTTAATTCTTTTCAATCTTTTTTCGTTTGCTGGGCGGACATATCACCTCTGTGCCACTAGTCGGAACAATTGTATTTATCACCCAAATTGACTTTGATAGGGCTCAATCGACGGGGAATCGTTTGGTGGTCACGAATATTGTAATTAAAACGTTTGGTGGTCAATAGTTTTCCTGAGAAATAGAAAAAAAAACGTACTCTCACACGCCATTGGTCGCATGACTCCGTGACGTTGGCTCGGTAATTTGATGGATAAACATTATTTATCAATCAGAATTTGAAGAGATTAAAGATTGGCAAATTGGATCAGAAAATTTTGACATATGTAGCATTAGAATATGTAATTCAGTAATTAAGTTCAATCTTATAGCAGTCTATAGAAGACCGGATGGCAGGGAAGATCCTAGGGTCTGGTCCAATTTGCTTAAATTTGATAAGAAAGGTTATGGTTCAATACTAATGGGAGACTTTAATGCTCGTAATATGCTATGGAATTGTAATAATACTGACATCAATGGGGAAAATTTACAGGTAAAATTCTTCAACCAAGGATTTTTATGTGTAAATCAGGATACCTTTGTCTAGGATAAATAATAGAAATCAGGTAGCATCTTTAGATATAATTTTCGCGGATGGTAAAATGTTGGATTATATTGATTATGAGCAATTAAAGGATGCTTGGTAATCGGATCACTTTCCGTTGCAAATTGATATAGATGCTGATATCTTAGTGTATAAAAAAATTTCTAATAGATTTTCGACTAAAAGAACGGATTGGACAATTTATCAGAAAATTATAGAAAAAGAAATGGAGGAATTGGAAAAAAGAATGTCCGGTAGTAATCTCCAGTCGAGATATTCTTTGTTTATTAATATAATGAAGAAGGCGGTTAATATAGCCTCAGGTAGGAAGGAAACGTATATAAAGTCAACTAGTCCAGAGATAGAACAAGGGAAGACCAATAAACAGCAAGTTAGATGGTGAGACGCGGAATGTTCAAAAGTAATAGAGTTGCGGAAAAAGAAGTTGAAGCTATATAGGAAATTACAGACTTTACACTCATTTATAGAGTATAAAAAACATGTAGCCATTGCAAAGAAAGTGATTAAAAAGAAGAAAAGAGAAAATTTTAAGAATTTTTGTAATAGCATTAGTAGATATACAAGTTTAACATATGTTTGGAATATTATGAGGACTTTCAAAAAATTTAGTAATAAAGTAAGTTGGAATAAATGGCAGTTAGGAGATAGAGAGAAAGTTATAAGAGAAGAAATCGACAAATTGTCTGCGCCTGGTGCGTCTTGGAAGGAAGTAGCGGATAATAACTATTGTAGAGGTGAAACGGAATTAGATGCTTTATTCTCAGAGGTAGAACTGATTAGGGCTCTGGGGATGATAAAAAAAGATTCGGCACCGGGTAGAGATGGTATAGATTACAAGATGATAAAGAATTTACCTAAAAGAGCTTTATCGTATTTACTACGCTTGTTCAATGATATCTAGTTAAGTCAAGGTTTCCCACAAGAGTGGAGAGAGTTTCAGGTATTGTTTATAGATAAAGTAAACAAAAATAAAGTCAGACCAATATCGCTTTCATCATGTATGGGCAAATTAATGGAGAGGCTGGTAAACGAAAGGCTAATATGGTGGGCGGAGAAAGAGCAAAAATTTCATCCTCTACAAAATGGTTTCCGAAAAGGCAGATCGTGTACAGAAAATTTAGTGAAGCTTACTTCAGATAAAGACAGCTATGCTTAGTGACGGATATGTTCTAGCAGCATTTTTGGATGTGGCTTCGGCGCACGATAATGTTCAATTTAATTCATATACTTAAGGCCAAACTGAGGAAAATGGATTGCCCTAACAGGATCTTTAGTTTTATTAATATCTGGTTGGATGATAAGGATGTTGAATATATATAGCTCGGAAATCGAGCAGAAAAAGTATAAACACGAGTATGAATAACGAGATATCGGGATGAGAATATCCCAGCAAACGCAAAAGGATTAAAAAATATTAAAATTTTTTAATACCTTTAAATCCCTTTTTTGGCGGAATTAGATAAAATTAGACGGGGGATTCGAAATGTGAGATGGTCCAATCCCATGGAATCCAAACAAGAAATTTTCAATTCCATCCAATCCTATGGAATCCGTAAAGGTTATGGAATCGCATGGCATTAAATGGTTTAGGGAAACGTCTCGCGCCTCCGTTGTTCGTCGGTGAGCTTTTGTGTATGCCTAAGGGCATTACACGCACTACTGCCGACGGGCAATTAGCCCGAAAATGAGATTTGTAAGATTTGTCAGGCACCGTGCACCGTAGGGGGTCCCTTTACATAGCGGTCGAGACGAAACTTTGAACTCGAGAAGATGCCCCGGCAATGCGACGGCTAGCGGCGTCGACGCGAACTGCCGGTAATGCAGATACCGCGCGGGCATGTACTATTGGTGGCGCGTACCGCCACAGAGTTCAACACGGACACTTTTCAATCCCTATCCTGGCATTCAATGGTATTCATTTTATTGTCAGAATATACGGAATTCAATGGAATTCAATACGGAAATTTTTAATTTCTAGTTTGGCATTCAATGGTATTCATTTCGTTAACGGAATCAATGGTATTCAATGGAATTCATCACGAAACTTTCCAATCCCTAACCTGGCATTCAATGGTATAATGTTTTTGTGTCGGAATTGAATGGGATTAAAAAAAAACAAATTCTTTCCAAAATAAGGAATTCCATGATATTGAAACTATTTTAATCTTTTTTTTGGACAGAATGGAATTCGGAAAGTCCTTAATTGAATTCCTGGCAATCCCGTTTTAATTCTTTTCAATCTTTTTTCGTTTGCTGGGATGTACTTGTTATATCGCGCAATTACTTACGTTAATCTGAATTCATTGAGAACGGGACTGTGAATTAAAATCGCCAGCAAGAATTCACTGTAGGTTAGGTTGCTGATTTCTTGTCAGTCTTGCCACTCGTCGTCAGGAGAAGTATGTGCACTTTATTGCACTATAGTGCAGACATTAAAACGAAATATTGACCTTTAATTAATTTTTATTAGAATACAGTTGTTTTCTAAATAATAAAAATTATATCGACACTTTATCCAAATGATTCTGGAGCGATTGGATTAAAAAAAAATATTTTTTAAAAACTTTCTGCTAATTATACGCTTAATTGATTTTAATTAATTGTGATTATTGTATGGTTTTCCAAACTCTGAAAAGTTTTTTCCAAATATCTCCAAATGATTTCCAAACGATTGGGTTAGTTAATTTTCAATAATTTTTAATTTATTTGCTAAATATACGTCGGTCATATCCTGACAGACGTGAACTATAACCACTGAGAAAAAGATTTATAATTATCGATTATCTCGAGCAAGAAGAGTAATAAAAAATGCGTTTGGAATACTTATTGCCGCACAATGGCGATTTTATAGAAAATCTGCTATTGCTAAAGTTGATACTACTGAGAAAATGGTAAAAGCAACAATATATAGTTTTGCATAATTGGCTTCGTAAGCAAGATTTGTCGAGAAGAGAAATATTTAATTATAAGGGTCGTTACCAAGTGGAGAAAGTTCTTAATAAGAATCGTTATGTAATCACGGATATCCCAGGGTTTACAGTTCAGAAGTGGGATTCGAACCCACGCCCTCAATAAAAGATAATAATAATGAAAAAAAAAATACTTTGATACTAGTGTACGCTATTCGATAGATACGGAACTGAAATTTATTTTAATTCCCACGTGAAGACGACAATAATACTTCTAATAACTCTACGCCCTTTTATCTCGGGACCGATCGCTATAATATATATTGTTCGTGCGTCGTTACGTAACGCCAACGAGACTGCCCGGCACTGTCATCCCCGCTCGTCATCCTGAGTATATTGGCGGGAGCGCTGATTGGTCGAAGCTCGAGCCCGACCATTGGTTACGGCGCATCGGTAGTGACGTCATCTTAGTAACCCGGCGGAAGGCCCGTATTCGCCGCGGGTCCTTGAAATATCGCTTACATTCGGCCCTTCCTGTCAAGGATGCCTGTCCCTAGGCATCAAGGAGTTCTTCGTTGGAAAGCAAACCGAATTAACTAGATGTCCTTGGTCTGGAAATTCTTAGGGTTGATATCTCACTTCCACTAGTTGGCACAACAATAGTCCAATTTATGCTTTATGAAGACCATAACTAATTATCAGTCCGGCCATTATCATCATCTGTAAATAATAATCATTAACAGTTACTGTGTCGTATAGCGGTCGTGTCATGTCTCATTCCTACAACCCTTTGACTACACATGCTCAACAACCAAAATCTGTACATGGCCGGTTACTTCTTATAATTTCCAATGGCCCAGCTCGTTGTACTGTTACATAAATATATAATTTCCAACTGCCAGCTCATTGTACTGTTACAACAATATATAATTTCCAACGGCCTAGCTCGTGTACTGTTACATAAATATATAATTTCCAACTGCCAGCTCATTGTACTGTTACAACAATATATAATTTCCAACGGCCTAGCTCGTGTACTATTACATCAATATATAATTTCCAACGGTCTAGCGCGCTGTACTGTTACATCAACAATGGCACCCAGTACCAACAATACCTTGTAATTTCCAACGGCCTGACGCCTTGTACTATTACATCAACAATGGCACCCAGTACCAACAATACTTTGTAATTTCCAACGGCCTGACGCCTTGTACTATTACATCAACAATGGTACCCAGTACCAACAATACTTTGTAATTTCCAACGGCCTGACGCCTTGTACTATTACATCAACAATGGCACCCAGTACCAACAATACTTTGTAATTTCCAACGGCCTGACGCCTTGTACTATTACATCAACAATGGCACCCAGTACCAACAATACTTTGTAATTTCCAACGGCCTGACGCCTTGTACTATTACATCAACAATGGCACCCAGTACCAACAATACTTTGTAATTTCCAACGGCCTGACGCCTTGTACTATTACATCAACAATGGTACCCAGTACCAACAATACTTTGTAATTTCCAACGGCCTGACGCCTTGTACTATTACATCAACAATGACACCCAGTACCAACAATACTTTGTAATTTCCAACGGCCTGACGCCTTGTACTATTACATCAACAATGGCACCCAGTACCAACAATACTTTGTAATTTCCAACGGCCTGACGCCTTGTACTATTACATCAGCAAATCCAGCACCATGAACTAGAACAGCTAAATTCATTAATGTCAGCTGTGATCGCTAGCTCACCTTGTATCGTAATCCAGGGCTTCAGATTATCGGCGGCTGCAACCGTCCGACCTCTCTTTCGACCTTCTCTCAGATCCTCAACTTCGTACCGATCGTTAATCAGGACCTTGTGAATCCGGAATGGTCCCTTGAACTTTGGGTGCAGTTTCCTGCTACTCCCGGTGGCAGAGTCACTCGTGATCCGTACCAGGACCAGGTCGCCCTTTTTATACAGTTTGGCATCTCGGCGCGTCTTGTCGTACCGCACCTTCTGCTCCTGCTGCTTCAGGTCGATGTGCATTTTCATGTCATCACGCAATTCCGCTAAGTCCAATCGATGTACGACATCCTGGATTTCCGTTAGGAAACGGGCCTCCGCCATGCCCCTTGTCTCACAACCAATGAGTGCCTTCATCGGGCTAGTGTTAATGCCCTTATTATGCATCGTGTTCAACGCACTTTGGATTGACTTTACTACCAAATCCCAATCAGCTGGGTCCTGTCCTGCCGTGGTGGCGGCCAGTGCCTGTACAATAGTCTTATTGTACCTCTCGCATTGCCCATTGGCCCTTGGAGTGGCTACCGCGTTTATCACATGTTTGACGCCATATGTATTGCAGAACGTCCGGAATGACTGGGACGTGAATGCGGTCCCCCGATCGCTGATTATCCTGGAAGGAACTCCAAATAGATAAAACAGATTAGTCAAAATCTTTACAACGTATTGCGTCTTCTGACACTTTACTGCCTCAATGACAGTGAACTTCGTGAATGCGTCTACTATTACCAACAGGAATTTGTGATGTCTTCGACTGGTTTCAAATGGTCCCACATGATCAAGATGTAACGTGTGAAAAGGTATTGGTATCTTTTCAATGATGTTTAGCTTACACTGCTTTTTGCCGGCTGGCTGCTTATAATAAGCACAATTTAGACAAGCCTTGACGTACTTTGCTACGAACCGTCTCATACCGGCGAACCAATAGTTCCTTTGGATACGCTCCAACGTCTTCTCGGCCCCCATGTGGCCAGCGTCATCGTGGCACAGCCTGCAGACCTGCATACGTGCCATTCGTGGTACCACCCACGTTTTACCGCGATCTCACAGACATCGATACAGCTTGCCATCCTGCAGCACGTATTCGTCGAAGTAATGCTTAGCTTCGCCTATTGGTTTTCCCTCCATCAATATAGTTCGAATGCGTGCCAGTTGCTCGTCCTGCAGCTAAGCAGCCAGTATCCAGTCACCTTCGGTAATGTCGACTTGCATGACTTCCAGCGTCAATGGCATCGGATTTCGGCTGAGTGCATCAGCATGCGCCATCCTCGTTCCAGCACGGTACTCAATCTCAAAGGTGTATTCTTGCACCTCTAACCACCATCTGGCTATCCTCGGCAACAGATCTCGCTTCGCAAATGTCGCCCGTACAGCATTACAATCGGTTACAACCTTGAATTGTACCCCCAGTATATACACCCTAAAATATCGCAACGCCAATACGACCGCCATCTTTTCCAGCTCATACGAATGGTAATGGCGCTGGTCCGCCGTTGTCTGTCTACTGAAATAGGCTATCGCCACCATCTTATTATTTATTAATTGTAATAGAACTGCGCCCACACCGATGGCGCTCGCATCAGTGTGTACTTCCGTCGGCTTATCTGGATCGAAAATTGTTAACACCGGTCGCGTGGTCAATTTTTCTTTAATCGCATCGAACGCTTCCTTCTGTTCTTTCGCCCATACCCATGGTTCGTTCTTTCTCGTCAGTCTCGTTAACGGTTCCGCCATTGTCGCAAAACTAGCAATAAACCGCCTGAAATAACTCGCCAGTCCTATGAACTGTCGTACCTGTTTGACGCATCGAGGTGCTTCCATGCATAGCACCGCCTCAATTTTCCGACGTCCAGGTCGAACTCCTCGACTATTAATCTCTCTACCTAAATATTCTATAGACTCCGCAAAGAACGAACATTTCTTTAACTTGAGAGTTAAGTGATGAGCTCGG